>NC_056735.1:1844300525-1844398903 GCF_019279795.1 Protopterus annectens
TGAAACAGCGATTGGAGAACTATATGGAACATTGTAAGAAGAGTTGTTACAGTTGACAACTAAGTGTAATGACTGAATATGCCCAGACTTGGGGAGCTGCTTATTTGTGTTTCAAGTACACACTGTGCTGTTACTGGTATGTCTGTCCGTGTGCAAATGTCTGCTTGTGAGGACATGTATGCAATGATGTTGCACTGCTCTGCATACATCTAACTGCAACAAGCTGAAATATATTACTGTGGCTATTTATGTATTTCAATCAGACATTGAGGTGCATGCATTCAGTAAAATTGCTGGGCATAACTGCGTGTGGTGAGAGGTGCACTCTGGTAAGGTTGCTTGATTTCAGTAGCAGCAAGCTGAAATCCATTACTGTGGACATTTATGTAAATGTATTCATTCATAATCAGAAACTGACATTTAACTTTTATGCAGTTAAAACATTAGTTGTAATGGGTGGGCAAGCAGGCTTTGAGTGACCCTGCTGTCAATTGATTACACTCCATCATTGATGTAGCTTGTCAGGGGCTAGTATGTGCTCAAGTAAAACAAGGTGAATTACGTTAATGTGGCTGCCATTTTATTTTTATTCAATCACAACTGGACGTGTAAGGTGTATACAATGAGTGAGCAGGGTATACTAAGTGGATAATGAGACAATCTGTCCATGAAACTGCCTTACCATAGCTGTTTTGGCCTACCAAAATAGTGTCTCACTCATTCAGTTGCTTCCTGTGGTCCCTCTCCTTGCTTTGAAATCTCCAGCTGCATCTAATATTGCATCAGACCAAAATGAAAAATTAGTTGTAATGTCTCCTCTTGTAAGGTAATATGAACATGTAAATAAAGTTGAACCTAATAGTGCTGTTCTTCTGTATGTACTACTGTTGGTCAATATTTGTATTTGCATTCTTATGTATTGTAATTGCTAAATGTTAAATTTTTTGTTTTATGGTGCATTTTTCCCCAGACCTCCATAGAAATGGGGCTTCATACCCATATGGACTATCTCAGACAATAAATGGAAATAAACCAATATGGTACTTTATTGCTACATACCGCCAATAGTCCTTTAGCCATCTAGAAGCTTCCCTGTTTGCCATTCAGTTCACAGAATATTACTATAAATTTCATTTAAATCACTGTTATAAAATAAGAGCAAAAAAGCTCTTTTCCAGAGTTGTTGGGCATGGGGGGTAAACACAATAATGGCAAGACAAATGCAGTAAGAGTTAGAACTATATATCGAAAAATTTACTATAGTAATACATATATTTTTCTCTATAGTGAGACTAATACCGCATGAAAAGTATTGTGTATTATGAAGCAAGATGGCCTGAGCAAGGTGACGAGATTTAGTAGGCATCCACTGTGAAAATCATGCAGCATGCAAGAGACAATTTTCATGTTTGCATTAATAAATCAAATTATGGTACTGTTGCTTGCATAGGCTATTTGAACATGAGTGTTGAGTAAAAAAAAATATTAAACACGCAACACACTGAGAAATAAAGTTTTGAAATTGTACGTAGGGATTCAGAAAGGCAGAGCAATGCAGAAGCTTTATCTTGGAAGGCTTCTGCGTCATGCTAAGCTTTTACAATTCTTAAATAGCTGTACCTTTGAGGTTTACCCCTTGCTGAGCCTTCACTTGAAGAACGGTCTTGAGACCAACTGCATTCTAATGCTCATTAACATTTCTGGTGGACAGCACAAGCTAGAGTCCCAAATTACTCAGCCAGCTGATTAGAAGACTTTTAGCCAAATAAACTTTAATTCTAAGAAAACATGAACACACTGTTAAAACTGTGATCACCCATTCACTCCTATGAGAGTACTGACTGTGCAGCCAGGTAAGTTACTTCTGTGAGTATGTCTGGGTGTGTCTGTAGGGGCAACAAGGAGGCTGCATGTACTTCTTGGATGGTCACACTACAGGGGTTATGTAGGGGATGCAGAGACTGCATATTGGAACATGTCAGTGTGTGTATTTCAAAGGTGGTTGTCTGTAACGCTGTGCATGGGTTACTAGGGAGAACACCATCACTGTCAAAGCTGACAGTGGTGTTCAGATACATGGTAATGAGCTGCTAATGAGGTATGTCTTAGTGCAGCTTTACCTTGTCTCTGAATCTGCATTTCTCTGTCATGCAAGTAAACAACCTGTGTTGGACAATTTGTGCCGAGAAGGGAAATTTTCTGAATCCAAAGGATATTGTTTAATAACTGTCCGATATTGAGATTAATGTTAATTAACAGTACATTGCATGCTAGGAAGCAAGCTGGTATTTGAAAACTGACAGGATATTGTAGACATCCACAATGAACATCATTATGTTTTGTAGAGAACAATGTTAAGTTGT
Organism: Protopterus annectens; assembly: GCF_019279795.1. Taxonomy (NCBI): domain Eukaryota; kingdom Metazoa; phylum Chordata; order Ceratodontiformes; family Protopteridae; genus Protopterus; species Protopterus annectens. The sequence goes on from NC_056735.1 coordinate 1,844,302,889, forward strand.
CAATCTCGCCTTCATTCTTGCTGAATGGGTTCGGAGCCGATCCTCGGCTCCGACTCGGCACTTGCTTAGCTTGAGAACTCCTTTTACCAGCTCGAGGCAACCCTATATCCCATGATGCAAGGCGGGACTACCCCAGATCTCGTTTGCTGCTTTGCGAAGAGGTCTCCTTTTTGCCAGCTGAGGTAAGTTGAATTTTTCAAAAAGCTTAGTCAGGGTTTTATCTCTCCCTTGTCCTTTTTATAGTGTGTAGTGTTTCTACAGCCCACCCTATTTCCCCATATAGTTAAAAATCTTTTAGTTTTTATAAAAAGTTTAAAAATTTTTCAGATAGGCCTAGGCCCCCTTTCTTAATCCCTACCTGTGTGTCTGTGTTTGTTGGGATTAATTGTGTGATTGTTTGGGGTGTGTGAGTATTTTTCTTCTTGGACTATGTCTAAGGAAGGAAAGGTCTCAGGCTTCAAGAAGTGTGACTCGTGCTGTCAGAAAATGTCTCTGACAGACGGTCACACTTCTTGTGTTTACTGCCTGGGGCCTTTACACCTGCAGGACTCCTGTGCTTTGTGTCACTCTTTTAGCCAGAGAGTCCTGCAGGAAAGGAGGAATAAGTTGATCCTCCGTGGCTTACTAAAGCCAGAAGGTTCACCCACTAAAACTGGGTCTAGTAAACCTTCTAAGCCACCGAAGGTTCAGGCTACAGCTTCTAAGCCTTCTCCGGTGGCTCCGACTCCTTGGTCGAGATCGGCTCGGCGGGCCGATCTTTCTTCTTCTAAGGTAGTAGTGTCGGTTCCGACACCCAATCTACTGTTGCCATGTCGGCTCCGGCTGGAGCCGACATATTATCCAGTATCGGGCGAAGCCGGCTCCATCTGGAACTCAGGGGACGTTGGCTCCGATGACTTCGTCCAGGAAGAGATCTCGGTCCCCTTCGTTGGAGTCTATCCACTCAGCTCCGGGGTCTCCTCTTTTGTCGGAGCGGAGTCATCGATCTTGAGATCTTCCAGGCTGTCTGACCACGATTTAGAGAGGGTGGTAAGCAGGCTGTTGAAGTCGCAGGCACTAGCCCAAATGCTCCATAGCCCGTCTCAGCAGACTTCGGCTATTGCTTTACCCCTTGAACTTCCTCCTCCGACTCCCCTCCAGAGTTCGGAGCCGGAGCTTCTCGGGATAGCGACCATGTCGGCGCCGGAGCCGATACATCCTTCTTCGGCTCAGTCGTCTTCGGCTCCGATCTCTTCCATGAGACCTTCCTTGGAGGGATCCGGTCGTCGGGTTTCCCTTGCCTGCTCCGAGGGGGCTAGTGGCATCGGACCCTTGTCCGACCCCGCTCTCCCCCTCGGGGCTTCGGCTTTGGTAAGCTCGGCACCGACATCTGCCTTGGAGCCTTCTCTCTCAGTGGAGCCGGGAATTCCTATTTCCTCGGAACGGGAATATTCCGGCCTCCCGGGGAGCCTTTGAGGTGATGAGGAGTGTCCTGGCACCTGAGCCAGGTCAACGGTCCATCCCTTTAGCTCCTCCCTCTTCAGTGCCTGTAGACGCCTCTTGCCAGCCTCTTGCTCCCAGGCCCAGGGATCCATCGCCCCAGGTTTCCCCATTGGGAATATCTTCATTTTCCGAGGTTTCTCCTTATCCTGCAGGGGAACCTCCTCGGAAGAGGACGTGTAAGAGGAAACACGACTCCCCTGAGTCTACAACATCTGATACCGACTTAGATGAGTCGGAGGGTTCCCCACTGTCACCCTCTGAGGATGTCTCCTTTTCAGACATCCTTGAGCTCCTCAAACAGAGGGGGAATTGGCCCTCCATTGACCCCTCCGAGGATGAGTCGGTATACCTGGAGGCTTTTGGATCCCGACCCTCCACCTCCTGGGTGTCTCCGCCTTTTGACCCACTTATGCAGGTAGTGGCTCGGAAGGCGTGGGCAGCTCCAGATTCTGTGGAACCGGTCCCCAGGAGACCGTCCAAATTTATCACGGCCCCTGCAGACAAGCAGTTTCTTTCTAAGGGCGTCTCTGTGGATGCTATGGTGGTGGCGGCCACCAAGAAGGAACTTGCGGATCCTTCAGTACCTGTCCATCCTCCTAACAAAGATTCTAGGACCATGGACAGGTATGGAAAGCGGATGTTTTCTTCAGCGACCTTTGCTATGCGTTCGCTGAACTACCTTTGTCACTTCACCAGGCTTCAAAGAGATATTCTCAAGGAACTAGGTGAAGTGGTCCAGGATCCTTCTGCTGCTGGGGCTCCAGAAAAGATTGCCTCACAGCTAGCAATCCTGAATTCCTTAACTAACTCCTCCATGCGGCTCATATCCTATGCAGCCGATGGAGCGAGCAGGGCCGCAGGCACAGGAGTGGCTCTTAGACGTCAAGCCTGGATGCGGCTTTGTAATTTTGCGGACCCCTTTAAGGCATCCTTCACCAATACCCCCTTTGACGGTTCGACTTTGTTCGGACCTCAGGTGAAGGAAACCTTAACCAGGTGTGAGCAGGACAGCAAAACTCTTTCTGCCGTTGGAGTCCATTTTTCCACCCCTTCTAGACCCTATCCCAAGGGTCAGAAGGGTGGAAAGATGTGGTTCCGCAAAGCCCAAGGAGCAGCGCCGGACACACGTGGGCAGTTTACCCCCAGAGGCAGAGGGGGTAACAATAATAAGCCGCCCTAGGGGCAGAGGGTCCTCAGAACCAGGGCAACAGGGAGTCTCTTCCTGAGAAGCCCTTTCAGCATCCCTGAGGTGTTGCCCGACTGTCCACCCTTGGAGGCAGTCGGGGGAAGGATTTCGCTGTACCCAGTAGCCTGGCGTTCCCTTTCACAAGATATGTGGGTACAGTCGATCATATCCGAGGGTTACAAAATCCCCTTCGAAAGGTATCCCGTACCTCACCAATCCCTTCCAGACATCTCACCCGGTCAAAGGGATTTGGCAGAACAGGAGGTTACAAAGCTCCTAGAAAAAAGAGCCGTCCAGACTGTTCCAGCAGACCAAGTAGGATCCGGCGTCTACTCCAGATTCTTTTTGGTCCCCAAAAGGACGGGAGATTGGAGACCAATACTAGACCTAAGCAATCTAAACAGATTTGTCAAGAAGGCAAGATTCCAGATGGTCACGCTTCAGTCCATTTTGCCCTTTCTGGGCAAGGACAACTGGATGTGCTCGATAGACCTTCAGGACGCATACTATAAAGATCCACAGGCGCTCCAGGATGTTTCTCCGCTTTCGGCTAGGGACCAGTCATTATCAATTCAGAGCCCTGCCCTTTGGCCTCACTTCAGCCCCCAGAGTGTTTACCAAATGCATGGCAGTGGTCACAGCTCACCTGAGACGTCAGGGATTCCAGGTGTTTCCTTATTTGGACGACTGGCTCCTCTCCGCCACCAACAGGCATCAGCTTCTTCAGTCCAGAGACTACACTCTGCAGCTTTGCAAAAGTTTGGGAATTTCAGTGAATTTCGAAAAATCTTCTCTGCGGCCTTGCCAATCTATCACCTTTATAGGCGCAGAATTAAACACTGTCAAGTTGTCAGCCAGGCTAACAGATCAGAGAATTCTGGACATCCAAAAATACGTTCAGATATTATTGCAGAGCAGCAAAGTCAAAGCCAGATTGATGCTGAAAGTTCTAGGTCTTATGGCTGCGACCATTGTTCTTCTACCATTGGCTCGCTTCCACATGCGTCTGCTGCAGTGGATGTTATTCACTCAGTGGTCGTTCCACAGTCTTCCAATGAAACACGAAATCTTAGTCACACAATCGTGCAGAGCTCATCTGAACTGGTGGATATCTTCCCCTCTTCTTCACCAGGGCCGACCGTTTGTTCCCCCTCCTCCGGTTGCCACAGTCACTACGGATGCCTCTCTGATCGGGGGGGGGGGGGCATTATCAGGGCAGGATGGTCCACGGGACGTGGCAACCCATAGAATACCATCTGCACATAAATGTCCTGGAGATGAGAGCGGTGCTTTTAACGTTGCAAGCCCTCAACGACTTTCTTCCCGCGGGGACTATTGCAGTGCAAACGGCCAACATGTCCGTGGTCTGGTACATCAACAAGCAGGGCGGGACCAGGTCCTATCCTTTGTGTCGAGAAGCTCTCAGACTTTGGCAATGGGCAATCTCCTCATCGTTTTCTGATAGCAACGCACATCCCCGGCAGGTCCAACCTCTTGGCGGACAGGCTGAGCAGAGCCATTCTCATGCCTCACGAGTGGTCTCTCAATCAATCTATAGTGGACCAGATTTTTCTGAAGTGGGGCACACCTTGTTGCAATCTTTTTGCTACTCCCCAAAACAGCAAGTGCCCAGACTTCTTCACCCTCTTTCCCCTACCAGGCCAACCCCTGAGAGACTCTCTAACCCAAGATTGGCCCCAGGGACTTCTTTACGCTTTTCCTCCCTTTCCCTTGATTCCACAAGTCATTCAGAAAGCCACCGTTTTGAGGGCCAAGTTGATTCTCATTGCCCCTTACTGGCCTTGACAAATTTGGTTCCCGACTCTGCATAGTCACCTCCTGGTGCGGCCTTGGCATCTGGACCCAGTTCCGGATCTTTTGATCCACCAGTCGGGTCAACAGCACCGGGCCATTCATTCTCTCAACCTCACTGCTTGGTTGCTCCACTTCCTTCCCTAGCCAGGCTTCCTATGATCTCTGACCCTGTCAGAGATATCTTAGTAGCTTCTTTGAAGTCGTCCACCAGAACCGTGTATGCTAGCAAGTGGCGACGTTTTTCCATTTGGGCCAACTCCAGGCACATTGATCCCTTTACTGCTCCCGTGCATTCTGTTTTAGATTTCCTGGCTGAAGTTTTTCAGTCAGGATCTTCTTCATCAACAGTCAAAGTTCAACTGGCGGCTATTTCCAAATATCATGTTGGCTTGCAAGATCATAACATTATGTCACATAGACTATGCAAAGCCTTTCTGAGAGGAGTTTTTCTCCTGAAACCGCCAATAAAACATCCTCCTCCACAATGGGATCTAAATTTAATGCTAGCATCCTTGATTTTACCACCCTTCGAACCGTCTGCCTCATGTTCCTTGAAGTTATTAACCTGGAAAACTATATTCTTACTGGCTGTCACTTCAGCAAGAAGGGTTTCCGAGATTCAAGCTCTCTGCATCCGTTCCCCTTACTTGGTTTTTCACAAGGACAGGGTATCCTTGAGAACGAATCCGTCCTTTCTCCCCAAGGTTGTTTCTCAAACTAATATTAATCAATCCATCGATCTACCAGTCTTTTTCCCAAATTATTCTGACAGAGCTGAACAAAAGCTTCATTTTTTGGATGCCCATCGTCAGCTCTGGTACTATTTGCATAGAACTAAACAATTCAGGAAATCGGACCAATTATTTGTCTCCTATGCAGAAAACAGGAAAGGTCTCCCAGTATCTAAAGTGACCTTATCCAGATGGTTGTCTTCCACCATTTCTTGTGTATTCGCTCAGAGGCAAGCAATTACCTTCTAAACCGAAAGCACATTCAACCAGGAGTCTATCCACTTCTGCAGCCTTTCAGGATAGACTACCCATTGATACCATTTGTGCAGCAGCTACTTGGGCCACTCCTCATACCTTTGTCTCTCATTACAAATTAGATTTGGCCTCCAGAGACAGGGCCAATTTTGGTTCCACAGTTCTCAAGAGTCTGTTCCATTGAGCCACCCGGGATACAGGTGCTAGGGACGCGGTCCCATCCAGCAAGAATGAAGGCGAGATTGACAACTTAACATTTAGAAGTTATGTACCTACCATAACGTTCCATGTTAGTTGTCTTCTCTTGCCTTCTTTCTTGCGTCCCTCCCTCCTTCCCCCTGGCCTGGACAGATCTTGAAGAGTTTCCTCTTCTCAGGTTGTTCCCTCCTGAGTTTTCAATACTAGAGTCCTTGTTATGAACTGTTGTTTTCCTAGTTCTACTAGGTTAGTCCTTAGCAGGGTATGTTAGCTACCAAACGAGATCTGAGGTAGTCCCGCCTTGCATCATGGGATATAGGGTTGCCTCGAGCTGGTAAAAGGAGTTCTCAAGCTAAGCAAGTGCCGAGTCGGAGCCGAGGATCGGCTCCGAACCCATCCAGCAAGAAAGAAGGCGAGAGAAGACAACTAACATGGAACGTTATGGTAGGTACATAACTTCTAATTTTCCATTAATAAAATGAAAATGCAGTGTGATACTGTCATGCCAGGGACCTAATATTTAAGCAGTTGGTGTTTGAAGAAAACAAGACTGTACAAACTTGGGTAAGGCAAACACAAGCATAACCAGTTTTTGTGGTATATTGTAGTAACTAAGAATGTTCTAATAATGAACTTAAAATCTCATGGTAAGCCATGCTTAAGGGAGCAAGGTGCCGTCTAAAACCCTGACTAGATTTGCTAGACATGCACAGTGAAATAGCAATCATGGGCTGTACTAATCTGGAGTTAATGTTTACAAAAGTTATGGAAATGCACTACTTTCAGATCTAGGTTACTTTTGCAGGAATAGATTTTAAGTGTCATTTTGGGGATTAGCAGGTGCAGGCAGCAGTAATTATCCCCATATAGCTCTATTACCAGACTTGCTTTTTTTTTTTTTTTCCTAGGAGAGAGGCAGGGATGGAGTCTGGTATTCCCAGACTAGTTTCTGGGTGCCCTGATTGGCACTGTATTCTTCTTGAGAATTCAGTAGTAGAGCAGGTGGGCTGGCTGGTTCTAGAGGGGCCTGCCCACTCCTCTCAGGAGTACTCCTATCCCCCCTCACCATCTCCTCCAAGCTTTGCTATAGCAATATCTCAAAGGGAAGCATGTCTATTCCTATCTCCACCCCCAGCTACCTGGTGCAACTGTGTCCGTGCAAGGCTTAGCATGCTCCACACTACTTACCCTTGTGAGGTAGCAGAGCTACCCTCCTCTGTCGGCTCCATCTGGCGCTCTAGATGCTATTTAAACTTGGGTGAATTGTGGTGTAGTTGTAGCTTTATCCCTCTATGCTACACAGTTGGTGCCTAAGGAGGATGTTAAAAATTGATTAAAATATAGGGATAATGTGAAGATTACCAGCGATATAAATATTTGGTATACATTTGGAAATGCATCTGTATTTACATCTTGTGTGGCCTACATGTAAACCTGCTACCATCTCATACACAGCATTACAGCACAAAGTTTTGCCATTTGTAATTGTCATCTTAAAACTGCCATCTAATATGCATAATTTTATAGATTATTGCTCTTTTGAAATAATATTGTGTAAATATGAATACAAGTTGCATTTATTGGGCAGCATCACATCACTGGAAAGCTCTTTAATACAGTTCACTACCTGATGTCTGTTTTCATTTGATTCAACCTTCGAGTCATCTGATCTGACATAAGAGTTTTAGAAGTTGTGGATCCAGGGCTGTGACTCCACCTCCCACCCATACTTCCCTCTGTTCCCTAGAATATTTCAGATCTTATTTGCCACTTCTGTTGGAAAGATGTGGTCTACGAGAGCGCTGATCTTCAGGCAAATAGGCAATATTTTTCAGTCTTTCTAATTTTTGTCTGTCTGGGTGATTTTTTTTCATGTAGTTGATGCATTTTCCTTTAATCTCCTCCCTACTTAAAAAGAGAGCGAGAATCTTCCCAGGAGGCTGTCTCCACCTCTGCAGGGTTGGCTTTACCTTAAATTTCATTCCTTTTCTTGTTTAGGGTCATCTTTAGACAGGCTAACAATTTTCTTCAAATAGGAAGTGTTACTGTGTACAGGCGTGCTTGATTTTTTTTCTCTGTTTCAACTGGTAGTGGTTGACTTGTTTGTAGATTCTATTATGGTGGACAAGGCTCAAGGCTTCAAGAAGTACTCCGCCTGTAGGCACAAAATTCCTCTACAGGATTCGTAGTCGTCATGTGTGTACTGACTAGGTGTAGATTGAGAAGTGTGCATTGTTTGCTTCTAGAGCATTATAGGGGCACAGGGACAAATTGGTCCGTAAGTATCTTCTTTCTGCCCAAGCAGGAATGTTGGCTCCTTCTGCTGCTTCAGAGTCTTCCTCATCCAAGAAAGTCAATTAATCCTAGACCCTTGAAGGAGAGAGAGCAGGAACTGGAGGGAAAAATCTAAAAAGCTCTCTGGATCCAGCAGCAATCTTGGACCCAGCTACGAAAACTCCAAAGCATTTGAATCTGAATCTGGAAACTGGATTAATTCGCCAATGCCTCCTCCTCCATGCTTCTTACCAGAGCCAGTGAATCCTAGACTCCACACTCTCTTTCTACAGGAGAGGTGTTTCTCTCTGCCACCTTCAGTAGCTTTATCTTAAGAGGTCCATCCATTCTACAAAGAACATCAATGAAGTGGGTAGTGACAGGATGATGTGGAGGTTCCCTAAGGATGTAGATTCAACTGAGGAGGTTCCCTAAGGATGTAGATTTAACTGAGGAGGTTCCCTAAGGATGTAGATTTCAACTGAGGGTCTTTTCTGTACCATCCCCTTCAGGTGCACCAGGTTCAGTCCTCTGTTCCTCCACTGGTATTTCCAATTCTGGTCCAGCCTTCAGATCCAAAGTCCACAGATCCAAGCCCCTCTGCAAGGCATCTTCGTCCAGAGCCCATTAGTCATGTATACTTCAACTGTATCCCTTACTTCTGTCAGATTGAGACAAATCTAGGAGTTGGAACCATAGCTTGAGGGGTGGAATGGACTGCATAGTTGTTGGAGCCGTCTCTCTCTCTCTCTGTCTCCTCTGCTCTGTTGTCGGCCTTGAAGTTGGGATGGATCGAAGTGTAGGGTCCTCCCTATCCAATTTTTGAATTGGAGGAGTACTCCTTCAGCTCCTATTGCATCTTTGGCATTCGAGACATTTGAAAGGGTTCTCTACAGGCAGAGAAGGTGTCTGTACCATGCATGTCTCTGTCCTGACCCCTTTTGGGTTCTGCATCTTTGCACCTACATCCTGATTGGAAACTGCCTCTTTTGGCCTTTGGTACCCACCACACAAGTTCCCAGTGTTTCTGAACCCTTCCCAAAAGACCAAACTTTGCAGGTCATAGGAAACTGACATTTGGACACCTCTTGAGTCTTTCACAAAAGGCAGTCTGTTAACTGGAAAAGGTCCCCACAATACCCTCAAACGACATCACCTCTGGTTTATATTATCAGTTGATGAAACAGCAAAGGGCTCAGTCCACCGTTACACCCTCTCCTGAGGAGTCTTTGTTCCTTAATTTTAGGGCTGGCTGTGGAAGGAGCCGGATGTGTGGGGCTGATCCAAAGGAAATCCAACAAGATCTTTGTCGCTCCAAAGGGCAGAGTGCACTGATGCAAGGGTCCCCCAGTAGATACCATGGTTGTAGTGACAGCAACTAAAAAGGAACTCTCAAAAGAACATGTCTGTCCATCCCCTTAAGGAGTCAAGGGCATTGGTCAGGTTAGAAAACTGACACAAGTCAGCAACATTTGCACTTAGAACATTGGACTTCCTTGACCATATGACAGTTCCAAAAGGACCTGACCAACGAGAATACCAAGTCCCTCTTTGGTAATGTACTGGTGGACATCATGAAAATGGAGTCCTGATGGTCTACCCTACAATCTGTGTCTAGTGTACCATTTGTCTGTTTTGTAATGCAACTGTGATAGTACAACTAGAGCAGCAGGCATCAGCGTAGCCATCTGCTGGTTTTGTAATGCAACTGATAGTACAACTAGAGCAGCAGGCATCAGCGTAGCCATCTGCTGACATGCTTGAATAAAATTACATGACTTTGCAGAAGCTTTAAGATGTCCTTTCTTGATGCCCCTTTTTGACAGTTTGACATTGTTCAGACCAAAGATTAAGGAGACGCACCAAGTGTGAACTAGACTGTAAAACCCTGTCAGGATTTGCTTCTGCACACTTTAGAGGACCTTTGCTAGGAACCAGAAGGGTAGAAAGATGTGGTTCAGAAAATCTCGGGAGTTTAACCAAGACACTGCTGGGGCAAACCCTCTTAAGGCAGGACATGCTCCATAGATCTCCAGGATGCCTGTTGTAGCAAGACTGTGAGACACTCCAGGAGATTTCTCCATTTCTGGCTGGTAGACAGTCCTTAGCCAGTTCAAGACACTGCCCTTTGATCTCACCACTGCCACCTGGGTTTTTGCCAAATGCATGGCAGTGGTAGCAGGGTATTGGACTGTGGGGGCTCCAGGGTTTCCCATATCTAGGCTATTGTCTCCTTATCACTTCAAGTGATCTTTTGGTTCATCAAAGGGACTTCTTGTTCCATCTTCAGTAATTATGGATTACAGTTACTAAAACAGAGATGACACCTGCACAACAGATGAATTCATTGAATGCACCCTGAACGCAATCAGGCAAATTGCCAAACTCAGATACCAGGATATCATCCCTACACCAGGTAGATGTCCTTCAAGGATGCATCTGTAGTCCTTACAAATGGGTTGTCCTGTCGTCAGGCAGCCCTTCGGTCGGCCGGATTCCAAAGTCTGGGTCCGGCTTCGGCTGGTGTCGCACTTCACCCGACGTCACTGCGGCAGTTTTTCGGGTATAAAGGCATCAGCCGACGCCATTTTCCTCAGTCTTTCTTGCCGCGTGGCGCCCGAAGCAGAAGCTGTTCGCAAGTGCCGGTCGGTCAGCTCCAGAGATTACTACTACCGAATACTACTTCGAAGACTTCCATAAAGCTAAGTACCCCGTTGGGGACTCTTTCTTGCCTCAGCCGATGTCAGAGAAAGTTAACTGTTTATCTTGTGGGAAACAAATACCTCATAAAGATTTCCACTCCTATTGCATACATTGTTTAGGCCCAGACCACGACGTAGCAGCTTGTCTAGCCTGTGCTTCTTTTAACCGACGGACGCTTAGACGTCTGTCGGACTTTGCTGAGCAGATTTTCGGCTCCGATTTTGCATACATTATGCCGTCGGATCCTCCGACTACGCAAATAACCAAAAAACGCAAAGAAAAAGACCGACACTCGCGCTCCGCGGTTTCGGCCGAAACCGCGGTTAAGCAAACCTCGAGTGTCTCTGTTTCATCCGAAACCGAGCAAGCGGTTCTTTCAGCCGATAACTTGCCTTCTACCGAGGCCTCTTCCAACCTGGTAGAAACGGCTTCTGAAATCCAACCTTCGGTTGCGGTTTCACAGGATTTATCAGACACCATTCCCCTGGATATCTCTTCCCCTGCACGTGGAGCTGCTAGGCCTCCTCCAGCCATGTCTATTAAGGCCTTTGCCAGGGCTAAAGCAGCCAAAGCATCAAAATCTGTGCCTGCCAAGCCCCCCTCTCACAGGCCCAGCACCAGCTCCCATATGCTTTCTTTGGCTGAGGATCTCATCTCTTTAATCCGTGGAGCCCAGCCTCATCCTGACAGGGCCTCTCTCCTCCAGAAAAAAGGCCTAGAGCAGAGCCCCCTGAGCCAGTATCCACAGATGATTCCTCTGATGACTCAGAACATACAGACCCTCCTGAGGCTTCTTATTCTCCTTACGAAGACTCTGATGCTGAGGAGTCCATCCCTTCAGCCTCTCCTCCTGAGGAATTTTCCTTTGGGGAAACCTTACATGCTATGAGGGAACAATTTCAGTGGCAGGGCCAAGATTTCTCAGACTCGAGAAAAAGGCTTAGGACCTTCCTACATTTGCCACAGCATAGGCCTTTAGCTATACCTCCAGTTCTCCCTGTTGTTGATTATGCATTTAATGATGCTTGCACTGCTCCTGATTCTTTACCTCCGGCCCCTGCTAAGCCCGATAGGTACTACAGAGTCCCGGACACTCATCACCACTTAGTCGACTATCTCCCAGGGTCCTAAAGCTGTAGCAGCTACTTCTTCTAAAACCCCCCTCCCCTCAGAAAGGGAATCCAGGTCCTTAGAGAGATGGGGTAAAAAAGTTTACACCTCTGCTACTTTGTCAGCTAGAGCTTTGAACTGCCAATTTCATATGCTTCAATATCAAGAGTTTTTGCTTGACCAGTTGACTAAAAAGCTGTCCTCTGAAGAATCCTTAGATAAAAAGTATGTTCAAGAAATGGTACATAACATACAGCAGGTTAGTAACCATTCTTTAAAATGTGGCTATGATGCACTGGAGGCTTCCTTTAGATCAGCCATGACTGGCACAGTTATCAGGAGGCATGCATGGTTGAAAGAACAGGCATTACCAGAACACGTCAAATCTAAGCTTTTGGATGCACCTATGGACAAGGTCAACTTATTGGTTCCCCTGCACAGCAGGTGCTAAAAAAGATGGAAGAGAAAGCAAAATCTGTGCAAACAGTGAAAGATTTCTTACAAGTTCAACCTCCAAGATTTAGCAGGAACTGGCCCTCCAAGAATTGGTCCTTTCCAGACTCCTCTAAGGCACAAAGAGGCAGGAATAGGCGCTCTAGAGGCAGAAACCAATCCCAGGGGTGCCTACAGGGGTCGCCAGTGGCAGGGTAACAACCAACGAGGCACAGATACAGCCACCACCACTACAACAACTCAATCACAGTGACTTGGCGGTGGCACCGCCTACCAGGGAACAACTAGAAGCATCCTTGGGCGGAAAGCTAACCTTATTTTCAAGAAACTGGCACTGCATTACAAGAGAAAAATGGATTTTGCAAACTATAGACCATGGTTACAGGTTCCATTTCCATACTCTACCAGGAAAGAGAGGAATGCCAAACCTTCCACCTACTCAAAGGACAGAAGCTCTAAAACAAATATCTCAATTATTAAGAATGAGAGCTGTGGAAAAGGTACCATCTATGGAGCAAGGGAAGGGATTTTACTCCAGATTCTTCCTGGTACCAAGAAAAGAAAACAAATGGAGGCCTATACTAGACCTGTCCGCTTTAAACACATTCCTCATTGTTCCAAAATTCAAAATGCTGACCTTACAGCAGCTTCTTCCCATGCTGGGCAAGGAGTCTTGGCTGGTAACTCTAGATCTCAAGGAGGCATACCTGCACGTCCCCATAAGACCAATTTGCAGAAGATACCACAGATTTCTTGCAGGATCAGAGCATTATCAATTCTCAGCATTGCCCTTTGGCTTATCTACTGCCCAGAGTGTTCACGAAATGCCTGGCATCAGTAATCGCTCATTGCAGACTTCAGGGGATTCAAATCTATCCCTACCTGGACGACTGCCTGATACAAGCGGACAACAAAACAAACTGACAGAAGACTTACAAAGAGTCATCTACCTGCTGCAAGCCCTGGGATATACAGTCAATACAAAAAAGTCAAGGCTGATTCCATCCCAAAAATAGCTTTTCTGGGTGCAGAACTGGACACATCAAAACAAATGGCATTTCTAACTGCAGAAAAGAAAGAGCAACTACCTCTCTACTTCTTGGCTTTAACAAAGCAGAACCATCTAACTGCAAGAAAAGTGCTACAAGCTCTAGGCTTCATGGCATCCTGCATAATACTGGTCCCTCATGCCAGGCTGCATATGAGAAAGCTACAGTGGTACCTAAAGAATTTGTGGTCACAGCACAAGCACAGCCTAGAAACAAAAATTCCAATGATACCATGCCTGAAGCAAGAGTTCCTATGGTGGGCTCAGGCCTGCCAATCAAACACAGGATTGCCCTTCTGCAAAAGTCAACCAAGACAAACCATCACGACAGATGCCTCAGACCTCGGTTGGGGGGCACACATGATGGACAAGTGCATTCAAGGCCTATGGACTCAAGACCAGCTGCATCTGCACATAAATCTAAAAGAAATGTTGGCAGTAAAATTGGCAATCCAGGCATTCAGACCCTTTCTCCAAGAAGGCCAGTTGATAAGGACAGACAACACCACAGTTATGTGGTACATCAACAAACAGGGAGGCACACACTCATACCCTCTATGCCGGCTGGCACTGGACCTATGGGATGTGGCTCTAAGCTACAACATTCAGTTACAGGCAATTTATGTACCAGGGAAGGAGAACATTATAGCAGACATATTAAGCAGAACTACAACAGATGCCCACGAATGGATGTTGCATCCGGACATCTTCAAAACCATCACAAGAGAATGGGGATTACCACAAATAGACTTGTTTGCATCCCCACTCAATCACCAGTTGAAGAAATTCTGCACAAGGACTTACCACCCACTTGCTTGGAAGGTGGACTCCCTATCTTTCAGTTGGAAAAACCTGACAGCATACGCATTCCCACCACTTCCTTTGATGCACAAGGTGCTTCTGAAGATCAAAGAGGAACGTCCGAGGATCATTCTGATAGCCCCAGACTGGCCAAGGCAACATTGGTATCCACTGCTGAGGAGCATGTCCCGGGAGCAAATATGGACACTGCCCCTGATCCCATTACTGCTAACACAGAACTACAACATCCTGCATCCAAACCTAAAAACTCTGCAGCTAACTGCCTGGAACATTACATAACTGCAATTAACCCAAATTTATCCCAAAGGGTTAAAGACATAATCATGGAGGCTCGTAGACCTTCAACAAGAAAGAATTATGCAGCAAAATGGAAAAGATATCTCATCTGGAGTACTGCAAAGGGGCAAGATGTGACACTGGTGAACATAGCCAACATCCTGGAGTACTTGGCGGAGCTCTTCCATACAGGCCTGTCCTACTCTTCCATCAAGATACATGCATCAGCTATTTCAGCAGAATACAGCTTGGATCCTCCTGTCTTCTCGCATCCTCTGCTCAGACAGTTTCTTAGAGGAATTAAAAATGTAAAACCTCCCAGGAAACCTCCATTACCAGCATGGGACTTGAACTTTGTGCTGGAAAAACTGACTCTTCCTCCCTTGAACCAGCAGCAACAGCAGAATTACAATACTTATCCTGGAAGACTGCTTTCCTGCTGGCAATAACTTCAGCAAGAAGGGTCTCTGAACTACAGGCACTAATGGCAGTACAACCCTTCCTGATCTTCCATCAAGATAGTGTCCATGAGAACAAATCCTACGTTTATGCCTAAGGTGGTATCCAGAGTCTCTTTAAATCAGGCTATCCACCTTCCTACATTCTTCCCCAACCCACAGAACAGGGGAGAAAGGCTCTTACATACCTTGGATGTACACAGACAATTACGCTACTACCTGGACAGGACAAAAACAATAGAAAAACTGACCAGCTTCTGGTAGCATATGCAACAGGAAAGGAAGGAAAACCAATTTCTAAACAGACAATCTCCAAATGAATAGGAAATTGCATTAGATTTTGTTACTCCTACCATGGAAAGAAAACTCCAGAGAACATCAGGCCTCACTCCACAAGGGCTACTGCCACTACCACAGCTTTCTTACGAGGAGTGGCTACCAAGGACATTATAGAGGCTGCTACTTGGACCTCCGTGCATACATTTGCCAAGCATTACAACTTGCCTCTATACTCTAGATCCCGTGCTGGTTTTGCCACTGCTGTTTTGCAAGGGATCCTAACTACACCATAATATCTTCTCATTTCCTCCTCCCCTAGTTTAGCTATGGAATTCTACCCATTTGTAAGGACTGCAGATGCATCCTTGAAGGACATAGTACAGTTTTGTACCTACCATAAATGTAGATGTCTGAGAGGAATGCATCTGCAGTCAGGATTACCCACCCTCCTTCCCCTCTGAGGTACTCCTAGGATATTTGCCAATCTTCAGCTAGCTTGGGGGGATCTATTATGGTGTATTTGTTTGTATATATGTACATACATGCTTATTTTGTGTGTTTGCTCTCTACTATTTGGAAACTATGACATTTATCCAAATTTAGCCATCCAAGAGGGCACCTGGCATCTGGGGCAAGAAAGACTGAGGAAAATGGCGTTGGCTGATGCCTTTATACCCGAAAAACTGCCACAGTGACGTCAGGTGAAGTGCGACACCAGCCGAAGCCGGACCCAGACTTTGGAATCCGGCCGACCGAAGGGCTGCCTGACGACAGGACAACCCATTTGTAAGGACTGCAGATGCATTCCTCTCGGACATCTACATTTATGGTAGGTACAAAACTGTACTTTATTCAGGTTCTTCATCACCCCCTTTCTCCAAGACATATTCTTCAGCTGCTAGAGCTTATGGCCTCAGTGATCATGCTAGTTCTCCTACCAAGATATTACAGGAGTACTTCAGTGCACCCTGTCTCTTCAGTGGCTCCCTAATACCACACCCATTACACACTGATCCACCTGACACCCATATGCAGGATACAGATCAATTGGTGGTTTACATCCCCATCAGTTTTGGACGGTCTACCATTTGCCCTACTCCTATTATGGCTACACTAACTACAGACATTTCACTCCTGGGGTGAGGGGGCATTTCAAAGGGAAGATTGTCCAAGGTTCATGGTCGCCATCAGAGGTCGGTCTTCACATCAATATCTTGGAGATGAGGGCAGTCCTCCTTTGCAGACCTTTCAGGACTCCCTTGTCAAGTGTGAGTTTTGTCCAGATGGACAACATGGCAGTAATCTGGTGCATCAACAAGTGAAGGGGAAATCTGCTAATACCCACTTTGTCAGAAAGGCATGAGTGTGGCAATGAGCAATGTCTTCCATAGCATTCTTGTAACCGTGCACATTCTGGGGATGTCTAGTGTTTTAGCAGGCAAGCTGAGCAGGTTTCTTCTACCTCACTGGTGATTCCTCAATCATACAATGGCAACACAAATCTTCAGTCACTGGGGCCAACCTTATTGCATTCTTTTTGTTTTGTACATGAACAGCAAAGGCTGCAATTACTCTGCCCAAATCCCCTCACAGGGTCTGTCATGGAGGGATGCTGTTGTCCACAATTTGGCCCCAGAGTCTTCTATATACTTTTCCCTCAATATCTCTAATGAAATTTATTCAGAAAGCTGGAAGGTGCAAGGCCAATGTAATCCTCAATGTTCCCTTTTAGCCTCAGCAAGTTTGGTTCCCTTTCCTCTGGCATCATCTAGTACATCCACCCTGAATCCTGAGTCACCTATCCAGGCAGCTTCAACCAGATCTAAATGTCTTGAAACTAACTGCATGGTTCCTCTAATTCTAATGATGGCCAGCGATGCCAGGCTGTCTGCATTGGTGGTTCACAACTTATCAGCTTCACAAATACTTGTAGGTTTATTTTAGCAAGTGGAAAAGATTCACTGTTTGGGCATCTTCTAAGGATCAGATCCCTTGTCAGAACCTCTTCCATCAGTAATGGATTTTTTGTCAGATTTCTTCCAAAAAGGCTCCAGATGTTCACCGTGCATACAGCTGCAGTCATTACAGATGGGTTATCCTGCCGTCAGGTGGGTCCTCGGTCGGCCGAATTCCAAAGTGTAGGTCCGGCGTCAGTTGTCGTCGCTTCTTCCCTGACGTCAGTGCGGCAGGGGGTATAAGAGGCAGCAGACACCATCAGTCTTTCTTGCCGCGCGGTGCCCGAAGCAGAAGCAGTTGGCAAGTGCCGGTCGGCCAGCTCCTGAGATTTACGAAAGTATTTCAGCCGAAGTCTTCTTTAAAGCGAAGTATCCCGTTGGGGAAACTTTTCTTGCCTCAGACCGATGTCAGACAAAGTTAATAATTGCATTTCTTGTGGGAAGCAAATACCGCATAAGGATTTTCACTCTTTTTGTATACCTTGCTTAGGGCCAGACCACGACGTCTCGGCCTGCCGTTTTTGTTCTAGGTTCAACAAGCGCACTATTAAGCGCCGGGCGGAGTTCGCCCTTCATTATTTTGGCAAAAAAATTAATTATATCATGTCGTCGGATACACCGACGCCAGTTTTAAGCAAAAGACGCAAAGACAAGGACCAACATCAGAGGTCTGCACCGAGTACTGAGACCACGCTTAGGCCGACTACCGGTTCTCAGCGAGGCACCTACGCAGCCCCTGACTACCAATGAAACTATTTTACCGGTGACTTCAGTACCCGAAGTCGCAGGCTCCTCTGTCTCCATTCCCACTGCAGATACCGACGCCACTCTTGGCAGGGGAAATGAAAATTTAGTGAGGCCTACTATTTCTGAAGGCGTCTTCAGGCCTACCACCTTCTCTATTAAATCCTTCACTAAATCTAAGGCTGCCATGAAAACTAAAAAACAGGGTCCTCAGACCTCCTCTCAAGGCCCCATGCCTAAAAAACAGATTAAAATGGCTGAGGATTTGATAACTCATCAGGGGTTCTCAACCCCCCTCTGACAAAAGACCCAGACTGGGTTCTCAACCCCCCTCTGACAAAAGACCCAGACTGGAGGAAGACTACCCTTCCTCAGACCAGGTTTCTATTACCTCAGACCATTCTGAGGACCAGGACTATGCCTACTCCCCTTTTGAAGACTCTGATGCTGAGGAGTCTATTCCCTTGGTCCCCCGTCCCCCCCCAAGGACTACTCTTTTGGGGAAACCCTGCATACATTGAGGGAGCACTTCCACTGGGAAGGCCAAGATTACTCAGATTCCAAGAAAAGGCTCAGGGAATTTCTACTGCTCCCCCAGCATAGGCCCCTGGCTATCCCTCCTGTTTTAGATATTTTGGATGATGTGTACGCAGAAGCCAGTCTTAATCCAGATTCTTTACCTCCAGCCCCTGTTAAACCAGACAGGTATTACTGGGTTCCTGATTCTCACCAGTTCCTTTATAAAAGCCATACTGCTGACCGAGAAACAATTTCACAGGGTCCCAAGGGAATAAAGGCCTCTACTGCTAAAAACCCTTTACCTTCAGAGAGATTCCAGAGCATTAGAAAGGTGGGGGGAAAAGGTGTATACATCTGTCACTTTAACCATGAGGGCATTAAACTGCAAATTTCATATGTTAAAGTACCAACAGTTTTTATTATCTCAGCTGAAAAGCAAAATGACACAAACAGAACCAGATTTGAAAGAGTTGCCGGATTTGTTGCATGGAGCAGAGCAAGTGGGTAAACATACCTTGCAGTGTGGTTTTGATGCTTTAGAGGCTTCATGTAGAGCTGCTGTCACAGGGTCTGTCATAGTAGACATGCTTGGCTCAAAGAGCAAACCTTACCAGATCATGTCAAAGCAAAGTTATTAGATGCACCACTTCAAAAAGATGTATTGTTTGGTGTTAAAGCTGAGGAGGTACTAAAGAAAATGGAGGAAAAAGCGAAATCTATGCAAACAGTGAAAGATTTCTTGCAGGTGCAACCTCCACGCTTCAGCAGAAACTGGCCTTCAAAAAAGTGGTCCTTTCCAGCCTCGGACAGATCTCAAAGGGGCAGATACAGATGCCCAAGGGGTAAAGGACAGCCTTAAGGATCTTAGAGCTAGACAATGGCAAGCACCAACCCCAAGAGGTGGAAAAGATAGATCACAGTCATTCAGAAAACGTCACAATGACTTCCCCCTACGCCTGCCAAACAAAGCAATAATGGCAGCACCTTTGGGCGGAAAACTGGCATTATTTTCAAAAAACTGGCACATTGTTACAAAAGACAAATGGATTCTGGACATTATAGACGGAGGCTACAGGTTCAACTTTCACACCCTTCCAAAAATGAGAGGCTTGCTAAACCTGCCACAAAATCAATGGGCAGAGGCACAAAGACAAATTTCCACTCTCCTGGATATGAAAGCAATTCAAGAGGTACCTGCAAAAGAACAAGGTCAAGGTTTTTATTCCAGACTATTTCTGGTACCAAGGAAGGACTAAGATTGGAGACCCATCTTAGACCTATCCATCCTAAACGCATATCTACAGGTGCCAAAATTCAAGATGCTCACATTACAGCAGCTTCTTCCCATGCTGGGCAATGAGTCTTGGCTGGTAACGTTGGACCTCAAGGAGGCATACCTGCATGTCCCTATCAGGCAAGATTGCAGAAGATACCTCAGATTTCTTGCAGGTTCAACCCATTGCCAATTCTCTGCATTGCCCTTTGGCTTATCTACTGCACCCAGAGTGTTTACGAAATGCCTGGCATCAGTAATTGCCTTCTGCAGACAACAAGGAATACAAATCTACCCATATCTGGACGACTGCCTGATCCAAGCGGACAGCAAGGACATTCTATTGCAGCATCTGGAGTTTGTAATAAAACTGTTAAACTACCTGGGATACACAGTGAACAAAAAGAAATCAAAACTAATACTTTCTCAACAGATAATTTTCCTGGGTGCCATCTTAAATACAACCACCCAGATGGCCTACCTCACGCCAGACAAACAAGGGCAACTGTCTCAATACTTCAACAAAATGGCAACTTTCACCAGACTAAATGCAAGGAAAATCCTGCAGGCTCTGGGATTCATGGCATCTTGCATCCTACTAATACCATGTGCAAAGCTGCATATGAGGAAACTACAATGGTACCTAAAAAACTTATGGTCTCAACACAGCCACAGCTTGGAAACAATTATACCACTCATTCCATGCCTTCAAAAGGAATTTTTGTGGTGGGCTCAAGCATGCCAAAGAAACACAGGTCTCCCTTCCTGTTTACCTCAAGCAACTCAAATCATCACAACGGATGCCTCAGGCTACGCCTGGGGAGCACACATGGCAGATCAGTGCATTCAGGGAAAATGGTCCCAAAAAGAGAAGCACCTACACATCAACCAAAAGGAGATGCTAGCCGTGCAAAATACTCTTATGACCTTCAAAGACCTACTCCATCCAGGCCAGCTATTGATAAGGACAGACAACACCACAGTCATGTGGTACATAAACAGGGGGGAACTCATTCATACTCCCTGTGCAGGCAAGCCATGATCCTGTGGAACACAGCACTGGAATTACAAATTCAACTACAGGCACAATTCCTACCAGGGAAGGAAAACACACTGGCAGACAACTTAAGCAGAAATATGACCGACCCACACAAATGGAAGTTGCATCCTCAAGTCTTCTCAAAGATAACTCAGGCATGGGGACAGCCAGACATAGATCTATTTGCTACCCACAGAAATTACCAGTTGGAAAAATTCAGTTCAAGGACCTATCATCCACAGGCCTGGAAAGTGGATGCACTCTTTCAATTGGACAACATTAACAGTCTCTGCCTTCCCGCCTCTTCCTCTGCTGACCAAAGTTCTATTAAAAGCCAGAGCAGAGAGGCCAGAAATGATTTCATTGCCTCCAGACTGGCCACAACAGCGCTGGTATCCTCTCCTAAAGAGCCTGACACACTCACCACCATGGATCCTACCTCTAGTTCCTCTTCTGTTGTCCCAGCACAACTACAAAACCCTTCACAGCCAGCTCAAAACCCTGAATCTAGCTGCATGGAGAATACCTTAATTTCCCAACAGACTCTCCTCTCCAAGGAGGTGCAGGATGTCATCTTGGAGGCCAGAAGACCCTCTACTAGAAAATCCTACTCCGCCAAATGGAAACTATTTTGTTCCTGCGCAATCAAGAAAAGGGCCAGAATCCTTGGGTAATAAATATACCTCAAATTTTACAGTACCTAGCTGAGATGTTAAACATTGGCCTTTCCTTCTCCATCAAGATCCACGCTTCAGCCATTTCTGCACAATACAATACAGATCCTCCTTTATTCTCACATCCTCTAAGGCAGTTCCTCGGAGGGGCAAAAAATATAAAACCCCCACGACACCAGTCCCAGCTTGGGACCTCAACTTCGTATTGGAAAAGCTGACCCTGCCTCCCTTTGAGCTGGCTTCTTCAACAGAGCTACAATACTTGTCGTGGAAAACAGCCTTCTTTCTGGCTATTACCTCAGCATGCAGGGTTTCTGAGCTACAGGCCCTCAGCTGTGCAACCATTCATCATTTTCCATCAGGACAGTTTCCTTACGAACCAACCCTTCCTTAATGCCAAAAGTATTATCCAGTGTACCTTTGAATCAGACTCTTCATTTACCTACCTTTTATCCAAATCCACAGAATAAAGGGGAGAGACTACTACATTCCTTGGACATTCACAGACAACTTCATTATTACTTGGACAGAACAAAGTCATTCAGGAAATCTGAGCAGCTCTTTGTGTCCTACGCTACAGGTGCTCAGGGAAAGGCTATTTCCAAACAGACAATTTCAAAATGGATAGCCCACTGCATACGCTTTTGTTAATTTCATGGAAAATCTGTGCCTGTATACATCAGATCCCACTCACCAGGGCTACAGCTACCTCTGCAGCTTTCCTCAGGGGGGTCCCTACCAAGGACATTTTGGAAGCAGCTACTTTGAGTTCAGTGCACTTTCTCCAAGCACTACTACCTTCCACTATACTCACAATGTAGAGCGGGCTTTGCCACAGCAGTCCTGCAGGGCATCCTAGCCCCTCCTAGCTCCACTTAGTGCCTACCACCCTTACTTAGCTTTGGGATTCTACCCATCTGTAATGATTGCAGCTGTATGCACGATGAACATAGTACAGTTTTGTACCTACCATAAATGTAGATGTTCTAGTGCTCATACAGCTGCAGTCCAGGTTACCCTCCCTCCATCCCCTCTTAGGACAGGCCTTATGACAAACACCTTTATCATATAACCTTTTGGGGGTATTCTTTTATGGTGCATTTGCTTGCAACTATTTTTATTTACCTACATTGCATGTTTGCATAATATTATGATGTTAAGTTGTCAATCTCGCCTTCATTCTTGCTTGATGGGTTCGGAGCCGATCCCTCGGCTCCGACTTGGCACTTGCTAAGCTCGAGAGTCACTTTTACCAGCTCGAGGCAGCCCCATATCCCATCATGCAAGGCGGTAAGTACCCAGATCTCGTTTGCCGCTTCACTTAGGAGGTCTTCTTTTTACCAGCTCCTGGTAAGTTGTTCACTTTTGTGAGATTTAAGCCCCTTTTAGTAAAAACCTTTTATTGATAGTTTTAAGTTTAATTTGTACCTTTTCTGACAGAAAATCCCTGTCTCCTTTAATTTTTTGTTAGTCAAACTTTTCCCTATCCCATCCCCCCCCTGTTAGGGTGTGTGTGTTGGTTTTATAGAATACCTTTTGGTATTTTATTTTAAGTTATTTTTGACGTGTGTGTGTGTGTGTGTGTGTGTGTGTGTGTGTGTGTGTGTGTGTGTGTGTGTGTGTGTGTGTGTGTGTGTGTGTGTGTGTGTTTTTTCGGCACCATGTCAAAGGAGAGGGTCTCAGGTTTTAAGAAGTGTGACTCGTGCTGTCAGAAGATGTCTCTGACAGACGGTCACACTTCTTGCCTGTATTGTCTGGGCCCTCTTCACCTGCAGGACTCCTGTGCTATTTGTCATTCCTTCAGCCAGAGAGTCCTGCAGGAGAGACGTAATAAGCTGATTCTTAGGGGCCTTCTTAAGCCGGAGGGCTCTCCGGCTAAGTCGGCTCCACCTAAATCAGCAAAATCTTCCAAGGCCCAGGCTTCTGTATCTAAGCCTGCGGCCTCGGCTCCGACTCGTTTCGAGTCGAGATCGGCTCCGGCTGGAGCCGATTCTAGCTTAACAAAGCCTTCGCCCGATGGCTATCGGTGCGAATCTGTAGTGCCCGCCGATGTCGGCTCCGATCGGTTCCGACACCCATGTGGCACAGGCATCGGTGTCTGCTCCGACACCGTTACTTTGGTGGCTGTATCGGCTCCGGCTGGAGCCGATACATCGAGGCTTCCTGTCGGCTCCGACAGGATCTATAATATCGGCTCCGATGGCTCTTTCCAGGAAGAGATTGAGGTCTCCTTCCTTGGAGCCGATACTTTCGGCTCCGGCTTCACCTCTTCTATCGGAGCAGAGCCATCGGAGCCGATCTTCAAGGTCTTCCAGACTGTCAGATCATGACCTTGAGAGAGTGGTCAGTAGATTACTTAAGTCACAGGTACTGGCCCAAATGTTACACAGTCCGTCTCAACAGGCGACTGTTGCTCCACACCCGTTACAGTTCCTCCTTCAACTCTACCCCAGAGCTTGGAGTTGGAGTCTTCGGAAGGGTTACTGCTACGGCGGAAGGGCGGATACCCCTTCTGTTCCTTCAGCCTCTACTCTTATCTCCTCTTGAGACCTTCCTTAGAAGGATTCGTGGTCGGGCTTCCATGGTCTCCTCCGAGGGTGAGTGGCATCGACCCTTGTCCGAACCCGCTCTTCCCTTGGAGCCTCGGCCTTGGTGAGCTCGGCTCCGACATCTGCCTCGGAGACTTCCCTTCGGTGGCCCTGGGTTCCTAGCTCTTGGGCGGGTTCTCTTGGACCTGCCTGGGAGGGAGCATTCGAGGTGATGAAGAGTGTACTGGCCACTGGTATCAGTCAGCAGTCTGTTCCGTAGCTCCTCCCTCTATAGTACCTGTTGACATCTCTGCCACGTCTCTTGCTACAGGACCCAGAGATCCTCCGCCTCAGGTTTCCCCATTGGGAATTTCCCCTCTTCCGAGGATTCTCCTGATGTTTCGGGAGATCCTCCTAGGAAGAGGACTTGTAAGAGGAAGCATGTAGACTCCCGAGTCTGTCACTTCGGATACTGACTTTGATGAGTCAGAGGGATCCCCTAGATCCCCTCTGAGGATGTCTCCTTCTCAGACATCCTAGAACTTCTGAAACAGAGGGAAACTGGCCCACCAACAATCCCTCTGAGGATGAGTCAGTATACCTAGAGGCGTTTGGATCTCGGCCCTCCACCTCCTGGGTGTCTCCGCCTTCGACCCCCTTATGCAGGTTATTGCACGAAGGCGTGGGCAGCTCCTGACTCTGTAGAGCCAGTCCCTAGGAGGCCTTCAAAATTTATCACTGCCCGTGTGACAAACAATTCCTTACTAAGGGTGTCCCGCTGATGCCATGGTGGTGGCTGCGGCCACCAAAAGGAACTTGCAGATCCTTCCGTGCCCGTCCATCCTCCTAATAAGGACTCTAGGACCATGGATAGGTGCGGTGGCGGATGTTTTCCTCAGCGACCTTTGCTATGTTAAGCTGAATTACCTATGTCACTTCACCAGACTCCAGAGGGATATCCTGAAGGAGCTGGGAGAAGTAGTTCAGGATCCTACAGCTGCAGGAGCTCAAGAAAAATTGCTTCTCAGCTAGGAACCCTCAATTCCATTGCAAACTCCTCCATGCGGCTAATATCTTATGCTGCGGATGGAGAGTAGAGCCGCAGGCACAGGTGTGGCTCTTAGGCGCCAAGCCTGGATGCGGCTATGTGATTTTGGATCCCTTTAAAGGCGTCCTTCACAAATTCTCCCTTTGATGGGTCAGCTTTGTTTGGCCCTCAGGTGAAGGAAACCTTGACCAGGTGCGAGCAGGCGGCAAGACTCTTTCTGCTGTTGGAGTCCGTTTTCCACCCCTTCTAGGCCTTATCCCAAAGGACAGAAGGGTGGGAAAGATGGTTCCGTAAATCCCAAGGAGTCGCGGATTCACGTGGTCAGTTTACCCCTAGAGGCAGAGGGGTAACAACAACAGGCGCGCTCTAGAGGCAGAGGGGTCCAAGAACCAGGGAAACAGGGAGCCTCTCTGACAAGCCCTTTCAGCATCCCTGAGGTGTTGCCCGGCTGTCCCTCCTTGGAGGCAGTCGGGGAAGATTATCACTGTACCCAGAAGCCTGACATTCCCTCACTCAAGACAGATGGGTACAGTCGATCATATCCAAGGGTTACATAATTCCTTTCGAGGAAAGTCCTTCCCCTCAAGTTCCCTTCCAGATGTACCACCCGGTCTAAGGGAGATTGCAGAGTCAGAAATCAAAACTACTGCAAAAGAGCCATTCAGCCAGTTACAATAGACCATTCAGAGCCGGAATCTACTCAAGGTTCTTTTTGGTCCCCAAAAGACGGAGACTGGAGACCAATATTGGATCTCAGCAGACTCAACAAGTCTGTCAGGAAGACAAGATTCGAATGGTCACTCTTCAGTCAATTCTGCCCTTCTTACAGAAGGACAACTGGATGTGCTCAATAGATCTTCAGGATGCGTACTATCACATCAAAATTCACAGACGCTCAGGAGATTTCTCCGCTTCGGCTGGGGTCCAGTCATTTCCAGTTCAGAGCCCTGCCCTTTGGTCTCACTACAGCCCCCAGAGTGTTCACCAAATGCATGGCAGTGGTCACGGCTCACCTGAGACGTCAAGGATTCCAGGTGTTTCCGTCTCGGCGACTGGCTCCTGTCAGCCACCACCAGGCATCAGCTTATACAAGCCAGGGATTACACAATAGACCTTTGTTCTCATTTGGGCATCTCAATCAACTTGAAAAGTCATCCTTATCGCCCT
This sequence comes from Protopterus annectens, assembly GCF_019279795.1. NCBI lineage: Eukaryota > Metazoa > Chordata > Ceratodontiformes > Protopteridae > Protopterus > Protopterus annectens. The sequence continues at coordinate 1,844,328,926 of NC_056735.1, forward strand.
GCCAGTCTATTACCTTCATAGGCGCAAACTTAAACACTGTTCGGATGTCAGCTACCCTTACAGAACAAAGAGTTTCAGACATTCAGACTCATGTCAGGATCATTCTGGCCAGCAAGAAAATACAGGCCAGAATGGTTCTAAAGGTATTAGGTCTCATGGCTGCGGCCATTACTCTTCTTCCCCTGGCTCGATTCTACATGCGCCTTCTTCAGTGGATGCTGTTCACACAGTGGTCATACCAGCAACTTCCAATGCGTCACCAGATTCTGGTGACAGACATGCAAAGAGCATCTTGCTTGGTGGATCACATCGTCTCAGGTTCACCAAGGCAGGTACTTTGTACCTCCATCCCCGATAGCCACTGTCACCACGGATGCCTCCCTGATCGGGTGGGGGGGTCATTATCAGGGCAGGATGGTTCATGGGACGTGGCAACCGTTCGAGTACCATCTGCACATAAATGTCCTGGAGATGAGAGCAGTGCTTTTAACGTTGCAAGCCCTCAACGACTTTCTTCCCGTAGGGACAATTGCAGTCCACACAGACAACATGTCTGTAGTTTGGTATATCAACAAACAGGGCGGAACCAAGTCCTACCCCTTGTGTCGAGAAGCGCTCAGACTTTGGCAATGGGCGATCTCCTCTCATCGGTTTCTGGTAGCAACGCATATCCCTGGGAAAACCAACATTATAGCGGACAGATTGAGCAGAGCTATCCTCATGCCTCACTAGTGGTCTCTCAAGCAATCTATAGCGGAAGAGATTTTTTGGAATGGGGTCGTCCATGTTGCGATCTTTTGCTACTCCCCAAAACAGCAAATGTCCAGACTTCTTCAGCCTCTTCCCTCTATCAGGCCATCCCCCAGAGACGCTCTGACCCAGGATTGGCCCCAGGGACTTCTTTATGCCTTCCTCCATTTCCTCTGATCCCTCAGGTGATCCAGAAAGCTACCGTTTGAGAGCCAAATTGATTCTCATTGCCCTTACTGGCCTCGACAAGTTTGGTTCCCGTTCCTCCATCATCACCTTTTGGTGCAGCCGTGGCATCTGGACCCAGTGCCAGATCTTCTGATTCACCAATCCGGTCAGCTCACCGGTCAATCCCTTCTCTCAACCTCACAGCATGGTTGCTCCACTTCCTTCCTTAGCCAGGCTTCCTTTGATCTCTAACCCAGTTAGAGACATCATAGTAGCTTCACTAAAATCCTCTACCAGGAGGATTTACACAAGCAAATGGAAACGTTTCTCTTATTGGGCTAAGGCCCAAAATATTGATCCTTTTACTGCCCCTGTTCAGGCAGTTCTGGACTTCTTAGCAGAGATTTTTCATGCAGGCTCCTCTTCTTCCACAATCAGAGTTCAATTGGCTGCTATTTCCAATTTTCATGTCTGGATAGCAGATCATAATATTATGTCCCATAGGCTCTGCAGGGCCTTCTTGAAAGGAATTTTCCTACTAAAACCTCCAATCAGCAATCCTCCTCCTCTGTGGGATCTAAATTTAGTGCTGACATCCTTGATTCTTGCCCCCCTTCGAGCCAGCTGTTTCTTGTTCCCTGAAATATCTTTCTTGGAAAACGTTATTTCTAGTGGCTATTACATCTGCCAGGAGGGTGTCTGAACTTCATGCTCTTTCGGTTCGACCCCCCTATTTGGTTTTTCACAAAGACAGAGTATCTTTGAGAACAAACCCAACCTTTTTACCTAAGGTCGCTTCAAAGAACAATTTGAATCAATCCATTGATCTCCCGGTATTTTTCCCTAACTATTCAGATAGAGCTGAACAAAAGCTACATTATCTTGATGTCCATCGTCAACTTAGATATTATTTGGACAGAACAAAAATTTAGAAAATCTGATCAACTTTTTGTTTCCTATGCGGATAATAAAAAGGCCTTCCTGTTTCTAAAGTGACTTTGTCCAGATGGCTTTCTTGGTCATCTCTGAAATTTATACGCTCAGGGGAAACCAGCTGTGCTCAAAACCTAAAGCACATTCAACTAGGAGCTTAGCTACTTCTACAGCTTTTCAAGCTAGACTTCCTTTGGACACTATTTGTGCAGCGCCACTTGGGCTACTCCTCACACTTTTGTTTCCCATTACAAATTGGACTTGGCCTCCAGGGACAGAGCCAGTTTTGGCTCTACAGTCCTCAAGAGTTTGTTCCATTGAGCCACCCAGGATAGAGGTGCTAGGGACGGTCCCATCAAGCAAGAATGAAGGCGAGATTGACAACTTAACGTTAAGTTATGTACCTACCATAACGTTCCATGTTAGTTGTCTTCTCTCGCCTTCTTTCTTGCGACCCTCCCTCCTTCCCCCTGGCCTGGACAGACCTTGTATAAGAAACTATTATGCTAAAGACCATTCAGACCTGGTCCTTTTTCCATCTGTAAGTTTCTTTCTTCCTTTGGGAAGTATTTTATGCTTGGTGCTATTGCCCTTTGTCAGCAAACGAGATCTGGGTACTTACCGCCTTGCATCATGGGATATGGGGCTGCCTCGAGCTGGTAAAAGTGACTCTCGAGCTTAGCAAGTGCCGAGTCGGAGCCGAGGGATCGGCTCCGAACCCATCAAGCAAGAAAGAAGGCGAGAGAAGACAACTAACATGGAACGTTATGGTAGGTACATAACTTCTTATTTTGCCTTCCTTCTGGGGGCACCTGACATCTGGGGCAAGAAAAGAAAATGGCGTTGGCTGCCTCTTTTATACCCCTGCCGCACTGACGTCAGGGAAGAAGCGATGACGACCGAGGCCGGACCTGGACTTTGGAATTCGGCCGACTGAGGACCCACCTGACTGCAGGATAACCCATCTGTAATGACTGCAGCTGTATGAGCACTCTAACATATACATTTATGGTAGGCACAAAACTGTACTTTTTTCAACAACCAAGGTTCAGTTATCCATTTCAAATTTTCATACTGGACACAACCACCAAACTCTCTTTTCTTCACTAAAGATTTAAAAGGCCTTTTAAACGGAACTTTTCTGTTGAGACCTCCAGTAAGGGATCCACTTCCTCCATGGGACATTACGATTATGTGGCAGGCCATAACATGGGCCCCTTTTGAACCTGCAGCCACAGTGGATTTAAAATATCCTTCTTGGATAACCATCTTTCTGGTAGCTGTTACCTCTGCAAATAGGATTTCAGAATTGCAAGCATTATGCTGTAGACCCCATATATAGTCTTCTGTAAGGATAGGGTATCTTTTGAGATCTTCCAGAGGTCAGGGACTAGTTTTTCAGAGATGGATCAGTTGATAAGGATGGTAACCGGATATGCTATTACATCAGTGGCAATTTTTATTTTCCTGGCTGAAGAACATTAATAGCTGTCCAAAACAGTCTAGGATTATGTTGATTCATTTGTATGCTTTGATAGTAGTTTGTTGTCTGTTCTGATCACTTTATTGCTTTTTTGAGTTGTAGGTATGTTTGTTTTTGCTTTGCGCCAGTTGGACCAAGCTTCATCTCTTGCATGAAGCAGAGATCTGGTTTCTTTACTCAACCAGGGTGCTTAGTTACCATTGATTATATTAGTTCTAAGGTGGGGCATGGGAGTTTAGTATGTTTGAGAATGTGGAGTTGCAGTACCATACAGCTTCATTAAGGTTGAGTTGCTTGATGGGATTCCAATTACAGGCTTTTAGTGCTGAGGTGAAGTTAGGTGGGATGAAATTTTTTGTTATGTATTTGGAAGGTGGTAGGTTTTTCTAGAGTTGGGCGGTCTCTATATAGGTAGACGAGAGGTCACTCAGGCTGTCCGGTAGGCAGCTAGATTGACTTATTTGGTATGGTTTGTTTGACAGTATCCACTAGGATACATTATCTATTTGATTTGTCAGATGATGTCCTTCAAGAATGCAACTGCAGTCATAACATATGGGTTGTCCTGCCTCGGGCAGCTCTCGGTCGGCCGGATTCCAAAGTCTGGGTCCGACGTCGGCTGATGTCGCATTTCTCTCCGTCAGAGCGGCTGGAGTACATAAGCATCAACCGACGCCATCTTCTCCAGTCTTTCTTGCTGCGCGGTGCCTGAAGCAGAAGCAGTTCGCAAGTGCCGGTCGGTCAGCTCCTGTATTCTTGAGCGAAGTCATCAAAAAGCTAAGTACCCGTTGGGGACCTTTTCTTGCCTCAGCCGATGTCAGAAATTACTGAAAAAGTAAATTGTTTGTCTTGTGGTAAACAAATACCTCATAAGGATTTCCAGTCTTACTGCCTCCTTGCCTTGGCCCAGACCACGCGTCTCGGCCTGTGCGCCTGTGCTCGCTTCAATAAGCGCACTCTCAGGCCCGGGCAGAGTTCGCTGAAAAACTTTTCGCGAAAATTCGATTATACAATGCCGTGGAACTACTGACATCGCAGACTCTAAGCGAAAAGACGGGACCGACATCCTCGGCCCGCGTCTTCCACCGACACCACGCCAAAACTAACCGCGAGTGCCCCGGTTCCCTCTGAGGCGGTTATTCCACCGCTCTGAACCGAAGACACCGCATTACCAATACCTCCGATGCGGGAGACCACACCGCCAGTTATTGATTTTCCTCCGGATACTGAAACCGAGGAAATGCCCGAGACCATTGCTGTTGATAAGGTCACTCCTGCACGTGGAGCTGCTAGGCCTCCCATGTCCATGTCTATCAAGGCCTACACACGTGCTAAGGCAGCCAGCAAGTCCAAGCACCTTACTGCTAAAGCCTTACTTCAGCCTACTCCTGAAACACAAATCGTGACTATGGCCGCAGACTTAATTTCCATGATCAGAGGTTCCCAGGCCCATCCTGAGAGAGGATCCCAGCCTCCTCCTGATAAGAGGCCCAGGGTTGAACCCTTTGACCCTCTCCCTTCAGATCAAGATTCTGAGGACTCTGTTCACTCCGAAAGCCAGGAAGAGCCCTTCCAGACCTATGAGGACTCAGATGCAGAGGACTCCATCCCCTCGGCCTCTCCTCCTGAGGATATTTCTTTTGGGGAAGTTCTGCATTCCATGAGGGAACATTTTAAGTGGCAAGGCCAGGAATATTCTGATTCCAGAAAGCGCCTTCGAACCTTCCTTAAAAAGCCCCAACACAGACCCTTAGCTATACCTCCTGTGCTTGATGTTTTGGAGGATTTATACTCTGACTCCAGTGTTACCCCTGATACTCTTCCTCCTGCTCCTGTCAAGCCTGACAGATACTATAGGGTCCCAGAAACCCATTCTCATTTCTTTAGGGCCCATGTTGTTGATTTAGAAACAATTTCACAGGGACCAAAAGGGGTTTCCGCTACCACCTCCAAAAATCCTTTGCCTTCCAACAGGGAAGCTAGGTCATTTGAGAGATGGGGGAAGAAGGTTTACACCTCCACTACTTTATCTGAGAGCTCTCAATTGTCTCTTTCATATGTTTCAATATCAGGATTACCTGTTAGATGATTTACAGAAAACATTGGCCTCTCCTGAAACTTTAGATAGGAAGTCTTTGCAGGAGGCTGTGCATAATTCTCAGCAAGTTAGCAATCACTTTCTTCAGTGTGGATATGATGCATTGGAAGCTTCATGTAGGGCAGCTATGACAGGGGCGGTCATTCGTAGACATACATGGTTAAAAGAACAACCTTTACCAGATCATGTTAAGGCAAAACTTCTTGATGCACCCTTGGAAAAGAACAAGATTTTTGGTGCTAATGCTAAAGATGTGCTAAAGTCTATTGAGGAAAAAGCCAAGTCAGTTCAGACAGTCAAAGATTTCATCCAGGTTCAGCCACCCAGATTCAGCAGGAATTGGCCTTCTAAAAACTGGTCCTTTCCTAATCCTGAAAGATTTCAAAGGGGCAAAAACAGGCATGCCCGAGGAAGAGGACAATACAGAGGTTCCTACAGGGGACGAAAATGGCAACCAGCAAACCAAAGAAGTGACACAGGGGTTTCTCCTGCCCCACAAGGACAATCTCAATGACTTTCCTCTAGTTCCGCTGACCAAGGAGCAAGCAGAAGCTCCTTTGGGCGGAAAATTATCTCTGTTTTCAGACAATTGGCACAGACTGACAAAGGACAAATGGATTTTGGACATTATAGACCACGGTTACAGGTTCCATTTTCATACCTTGCCAAGAAAACAAGGCATGCCAAACCTACCACAAAACCAGAGGGCAGAGGCTATCAAGCAAATTTCTCTGCTTGCTCAGATCAAAGCAATAGAAAAAGTTCCACAACAAGAACAAGGCCAGGGGTTTTATTCAAGACTGTTCCTTGTTCCAAGAAAAGAAACTCAATGGAGACCAATACTGGACTTGTCCGCATTAAACACTTTTCTCATAGTACCAAAGTTCAAAATGCTGACTCTACAGCAACTCCTTCCCATGCTGGGCAAGGGGTCTTGGCTGATTACTCTGGACCTCAAGGAGGCATACCTGCATGTCCCTATCAGACAGTTGCAGAAGATACCTCAGATTTCTTGCAGGGCCAGAGCATTATCAATTCTCAGCATTGCCATTTAGTTTATCTACTGCGCCCAGAGTATTCACGAAATGCCTGGCTTCAGTAATTGCTCATTGCAGGCTCCAGGGGATTCAAATTTACCCGTACCTGGACGACTGCCTCATACAAGCGGACGACAAACTGATTTTGACAAAAAACTTGAATTATGTCATACAATTGCTACAGGCTCTGGGATACACAGTCAACTTCCAAAAGTCAAGACTTCAGCCATCCCAGCAAATAACCTTCTTAGGAGCCAAACTAGACACAGCCTCTCAAATGGCTTACCTGACAGAAGACAAGCAAAAGTTAACTCATTACTTCAAAGGTTTAGCAAAGCTCACCCAGATGACTGCAAGGAGATTCCTACAGGCCCTGGGTTACATGGCATCCTGCATTCTCCTGGTTTCACTAGCAAGACTACACATGAGAAAGCTTCAATGGTACCTAAAAAGCTTATGGTCTCAACACAGCAACAACCTAGAGGCAACCATACCGCTCATTCCTTGCCTTCAAAAGGAATTTCTATGGTGGGCCTCGGTAAGCCAGTCAAACACAGGTATGTCATTCAAAAAAACCTCAGATAACACAGACCATGACCACAGATGCCTCAGACCTTGGATGGGGGGGGGGGGGCGCACATGGAGGGCAGATGTATTCAAGGACAATGGTCTCCAAAGGAAACACATCTGCATATCAACCAAAAAGAAATGCTGGCAGTAATGCATGCCATCGAGGCCTTTGGACAACAACTTCAACAAGGCCACCTGCTAATACGGACAGACAACACCACTGTGATGTGGTACATAAATAAGCAGGGGGGCACCCATTCTTACCCCCTTTGCAGACTGACAATGAATCTTTGGGAAAAATCACTGAGCCTAAACATACACTTGCAATCCCAGTTTGTTCCAGGCAAAGACAATGTGCTGGCGGACAGTCTAAGCAGGAATTTCCTAGACCCCCACGAATGGAGGTTACATCCAGAAATCTTCATACGACTCACCTCGACATGGGGCAGGCCAGAAGTAGACCTATTTGCCTCCCACCTCAATCATCATCTACAATAGTTCTGTTCAAGGACATATCATCCACAAGCATGGAAAATAGATGCTCTCTCATTCAACTGGAACTTCCTAAAAATCTTTGCATTCCAACCTCTGCCACTGATGACCACAGTATTACTAAAGATCAAAGCAGAGCAGCCAAGGGGATCCTAATAGCTCCAGACTGGCCAAGACAACACTGGTACCCACTACTACGGAGCATATGCCACAACAAAAAGTGGGCCCTTCCCCAATGGCCCCAACTTTTGACTCAACACAACTTCAAGACAGTTCATCCCAACATCCAGACGCTACAGCTAACAGCTTGGGAGATCCCATGAATAACCTCAATCTATCTCACTCCAAGGAAGTTCAGCGGATACTAACAGAAGCCCGGAGACCATCCACCAGAAAGGTTTACTCAGCCAAATGGAAGAGATTCAGCATTTGGAATACCAGCAAGGGTCATGATGCATCATTATTGAACATTCCACTCATTCTGGAATATTTGGCAGATATGCTACATAATGGACTCTCATATTCTTCCATAAAAATACATGCTTCAGCTATTTCAGCTAGATACAACACTGATCCACCTGTGTTTTCACATCCTTTAAGGCAATTCCTTAGGGGAATCAAGAATATAAAGCCCCCAAGAAAGGCTCCAGTACCAGCTTGGGACCTCAACTTTGTCCTAGAAAAACTGACTCTACCTCCCTTTGAGCCAGCAGCTTCTGTGGACTTACAATTTCTCTCATGGAAGACAGCTTTCCTGTTGGCAATTACCTCAGCAAGAAGGGTTTCGGAATTACAGGCCCTAATGGCAATACCACCATTCATAACTTTTCACAGAGACAGGGTCTCCTTACGAACCAACCCTACCTTTCTGCCAAAAGTGGTATCTAGGGTTTCTTTAAATCAAGCAATTCACCTGCCTACTTTCTTTCCCAATCCTGAGAACAAAGGGGAAAGACTGTTGCATACCTTGGACATTCACAGACAACTTCGCTACTACCTGGACAGAACCAAGACCAGTAGGAAGTCTGATCAGCTTTTTGTAGCTTACGCCCCAGGAGTACAAGGAAAAGCAATTTCCAAACAGACCATTTCAAAATGGATTGAACATTGCATCAGATTCTGTTATTCCTTCCATGGAAAGAGTGTGCCAGCTAATGTCAGACCACACTCCACCAGAGCTACAGCCACCTCTACAGCTTTTTTAAGAGGGGTGCCTACAAAAGACATTCTAGAAGCTGCTACATGGAGCTCCGTGCATACATTTTCCAAACACTACAACCTCCCTTTATATTCCAGATCCAGAGCAGGCTTTGCTTCGGCAGTCCTGCAGGGATTGATAGCTACACCATCCTTTTCTTAGAGCATTCCACCTCCCCCAGCTAAGCTATGGTATTCAACCCATATGTTATGACTGCAGTTGCATTCTTGAAGGACATAGTACAGTTTTGTACCTACCATAAATGTAGATGTCCGATAGATATGCAACTGCAGTCGGCTTTCCTCCCTCCTTCCCTCTATGCCTTGGGTCCACTCCTCTCCCTGTTATCCTTAGCTGGGGATATCTGTTATGGTGTATCTGTTTATTGCTTATTTGTCTGGAAACCTGCTTTTGTCTTCCAATTTGATTACAGCCTTCCTTGGAGGGCACCTGGCATCTGGGGCAAGAAACACTGAAGAAGATGGCGTCGGCTGATGCTTATGTACTCCAGCCGCTCTGACGGAGAGAAATGCGACATCAGCCGACGTCGGACCCAGACTTTGGAATCCGGCCGACCGAGGGCTGCCTGAGGCAGGACAACCCATATGTTATGACTGCAGTTGCATATCTATCGGACATCTACATTTATGGTAGGTACAAAACTGTGCTTTCTTCGTATTTCACTGTTGTAGTCATTACATTTGGGCTATCTGCTTGCAGTAGCCCTCAGTTGGCCTGATTAATAAAGTCTTGGGTCCTGCGTCGGTTGCTGTCCCTTCTTCCATGATGTCAGGGGTATAAAACATGAAGCCGACACCATTACATCAGTTTTTCTTGCCGTGCGGTAGCAGAAGCAGTTGGCAAGTGCCGGTTGGCCGACTCCTGAAATTTTCGATGTTCTTCGTCTCACATTGCTGCAGTCATGACCTGTGGGTAGTCCGCTGTCCTTGGTCGGCCCGAATACCAAAGGGCTAGGCTGGCGTCTGTCATTGTCGCTTAGAGCTGACGTCAGTACGCAGTAGTACTTAAAGCGCATGACCGACGCCATATCCTCAGTCTTTCTTGCCGCGTGGTCCGAAGCAGTGTTTGCGAGTGCCGTTCGGCGTTCTGAAATTTTCATTTACCGAGTTTCAGACCGAAGACCAAGTTGGGCTAAGTACCCCGTTGGGGAAATTATTGTTTTTTCTTGCCTCAGTTATCCGGATGTCAGAAAAAGTTAATTGCATTTCTTGTGGGAAACAGATACCTCATAGGGATCATCATTCTCTCTGTATTCCTTGCTTAGGGCCTGAGCACGACGTAGTCGGGTGTCACTTTTGTGCTAGATTTAATAAGCGCACCATTAAGCGAAGGTTAGACTGTGCCAGGCTTGTTTTTCGCGGTGTAACTATAACATGCCGTCGGATCCTCCGCCCGTTACCGCTAAGAAGCGTAAGGATAAGTCTGTGAGATCTAAACCGGATGAGTCGTCCGTTGCGGACGCCGGTTCTTCGGAGCCTCCGGTTGAATCTATGGATCCGGCCGAGGGTTCGGCTGAATCCCAGGGGGAACCTTTACTTTTACAGGAGTTGGCCTCTCAGGAGTTAGGACAGGCCGATGGTGCTTCTCAGGTTTCAGTAGTTCCATCCTTACAAAAGGTTATTAGGCCTTCTACTTCAGTGGCTAAAGGCCATGCTAAGGCCAAACCTGGTCTTGTTGGACCTGGTCATTCTTCTAGCTTTCCAGCCCCTGTTCCTAAAAAACATATGTTGAAAATGGCGGAGGACTTGATTACTTTGATCAGGGGTCCTATGCCACCCCCCCCAGAGAAAAGGCCTAGGGTGGAGGCAGATTTAGAGGGTATGGATCATTCCTCTGACTACTCTGATTCCTCAGTTGAAGAAATTCAGGATTTTCCTTCCTATTCTGATTCAGATGCAGAGGACTCCTGTCCTTCTGCTTCTCCTCCAGAAGATTTTTCCTTTTCTGAAACTTTACATTCCATGAGGGAGCATTTCAAGTGGGAAGGTCAAGATTTTTCAGATTCTCGGAAAAGGCTTAGGGAATTTTTGTTTCTGCCACAACATAGGCCCTTGGCTATTCCTCCTGTCTTAGATGTTGTTCAGGATGTGTTTTCTGAATCTTCCCTTAATCCTGATTCTCTGCCTCCGGCCCCTGTTAAGCCTGACAGGTATTACAGAGTTCCAGAAGCACATAAGTACTTGTATAAGAGTCCTAGGGCTGATCCGGAAACCATTATTCAAGGCCCTAAGGGTGTTAGGGCTTCTGTGGCTAAAAATCCAGTCCCTTTGGATAAAGATTCTAGGGCATTGGACATGTGGGGGAAAAAACTGTACACCTCCTCTACGTTAGCTATGAGAGCTTTGAATTGCCAATTTCATATGCTGAAGTATCAGAACTTTTTATTAGGCCAATTGAAATCTAAAGTGGATGCTCTATCTGAGGGTATAGAGTGCAAGGAGCTCCAGGAGATGGTTCATGCATCAGATCAAGTTGGCAAGCATTCTTTGCAGTGTGGTTTTGATGCTCTTCAAGCTTCTTCTAGGGTGGCTGCTACAGGTTCAGTTATTCGTAGATATGCCTGGCTTAAAGATCAAAATTTGTCAGGACATGTAAAGGCTCGAATTTTGGATGCTCCTCTTCAATCTGAAGTTCTTTTTGGTCCTCCTGTGGAAGTCTTGAAAAAGATGGAAGATAAGGCTAAGTCTATGCAGACGGTCAATGATTTTTTGCAGGTTCAGCCCCCTAAGTTTAGTAGGAGTTGGCCTGCTAGGGGATGGTCTTATCCTTCTTCGGATTATCAGTCTAAGGGCAGGTCTAGACGTGGTAGAGGCAGGGCTCACGCTCAGGGTTCTTTCAGACCTAGGACTTGGAGTTCTCCTGCACAGTCTTCTGGTGAGGGAAGAGGTCAGCCCTTTCGTAAGCAGACCAATGACCTGTATCTTCCGCTGCCAGACCCTCCCTTACTGGCAGCTCCTCTGGGAGGAAAGTTGGGACTTTTCAAAGAAAACTGGAATTTGATCACCCAAGACAAATGGGTGTTGGATATAATAAATCGAGGTTACAAGTTTTATTTTCACACTTTTCCTCCTTTCAAAGGCATGCCGGATGTGCCTCCTCAGCAAAGGCTGGAGGCTCAGAAGCAGATTTCCTTGCTTTTGCAGATGGAGGCAATCCAGGTGGTCCCTCCTTCAGAAGTAGGCCTAGGATTTTATTCCAGTCTATTCCTGGTGCCAAAGAAAGGAAACACTTGGAGGCCAATTCTGGATTTGACCATTCTCAACACCTACCTAGAAATTCCAAAGTTCAAGATGTTAACATTACAACAACTTCTGCCTATGATAGGCAAAGATCATTGGATGGTAACCCTGGATCTCAGAGGCCTATCTTCACATCCCTATCGAGCCCAGCTGCAGGAGATTCCTGAGATTTCGGGCTGGTACTTCACATTATCAATTCTCTGCATTGCCCTTTGGCTTATCTACTGCGCCCAGGGTGTTCACAAAAGTTCTGGCTCCTGTGATGTCTTTCTTCAGACAGGGAGGAATACAAATTTATCCTTATTTGGACGATTGCCTGATTCTTGCTCAAAACAAAGACAAATTACTACAGCATCTCCACTATGTAATGACAGTTTTAAGGTGCCTAGGGTATACTGTGAACGAAATAAAGTCCAGTCTAGTGCCCTCTCAGGACATGTGCTTTCTGGGTGTGAGACTGAATACAGCCTCTCAGATGGCATTTTTGACCCCGGACAAACAAAGAACTCTTCCTCTCTGCTTCCAGCAGTTATCAGTAATGTCCAGGCTGACTGCAAGGAGAGTCCTCCAAGCCTTGGGGTTCATGGCATCTTGCATTCTAGTACTTCCCAATGCCAAACTGCATATGAGGAAGCTACAATGGTATCCCAAGTGTGTGGGCTCAACACTGCCACAGTTTGGACACTCATTCGGATTATACCTTGCATCCAGAAAGAATTACTTTGGTGGGCTCAGGAATGTCACCTAAACAAGGGACTCTGTGTCCAGACCAGAGGCAAGTCGGATCCTAACGACGGATGCCTCGGACTTGGCTTGGGGAGCACACTTCAATGGAAAATGGATACAAGACATGTGGCCTCCCAAACTACTACATTTGCATATCAACATGAAGGAGATGTTAGCAGTTCAATTTGCTTTGATGGCATTCAAGGAACTCCTTCAGCCAGGAAAGGTGTTGATACAAACAGACAACACAACAGTCATGTGGTACATCAACAAGCAGGGGGGAACACATTCCTACCCTCTTTGCAGACAAGCAATGATTTTATGGGAGACTGCTCTGGGTTTGCGAATCAATCTTCAAGCAAGGTTTCTGCCAGGAGCACAGAACTCCCTAGCAGATATTTTGAGCAGACAAATGGTGGATCCCCACGAGTGGAAACTGGATCCTCAGATTTTCAAACAATTGACTGTGGCTTGGGGAACTCCAGACATAGATCTATTCGCTTCCCCACTGAATTTTCAACTTCCAAAATTTTGCACAAAGATATTCCACCCAGATGCTTGGAAAGTGGATGCTCTGTCTTTCAGTTGTAACAACCTTCACGTTTATGCTTTTCCTCCTCTGCCTCTTCTCCCCAAGGTACTCTTGAAAGTCAGACGGGACAAGCCTTGCATGATTCTAATAGCACCAGACTGGCCACGTCAACATTGGTATCCTCTGCTGAGGAGTTTAATCCAGGAGCCTCCTTGGCCTCTGCCACAGATTCCTCATTTGTTGTCCCAGTCAAACAATCATTTCCTCAATGTTCAGGTGCAGTCCCTCCATCTGACAGCCTGGCGTATTCTGTGATGGAGCCGGTGGGGTCTCAGCTTCTTCAACAGGTTTTAGATGTCATTTTGGAAGCTAGGCGGTCTAGCACTAGAAAAGTTTATGCGGATAAGTGGAAGAGATTTTTTCTTTGGAGCACTGCAAAGGGTTTTGATGTTTCAGTGCCTAATTTGAGTTTTGCACTACAGTACCTTACTGAATTACTGGACAAGGGTTTGTCATTCTCTTCTGTGAAGGTTCATGCTGCAGCCATTTCTGCTCACTATGATTGTGACCCTCCTTTATTTTCCCATCCTTTGTTCAAACAATTTCTTAGAGGGGCAAAGAATATAAGACCCCCACGTAGAGCTCCTACTCCTTCCTGGGATCTCAATTTTGTTTTGGAGAAACTTACTTTACCTCCTTTTGAACCTGCAGCTACGTCTGAACTGAAGTTTTTGTCTTGGAAGACTGCTTTTTTGTTGGCCATTACTTCTGCTAGGAGGGTATCTGAATTGCAGGCTCTCATGGCAGTTGAACCTTTTTTGATATTCCATAAGGATAGAGTTTCTTTACGGACTAATCCTACTTTTATGCCTAAAGTGATTTCTAGTGTGGCCTTGAATCAGTCTATTCATTTGCCTACTTTTTATGCTGAACCTCAAAATAAAGGGGAAAAAGTCTTGCATTCTTTGGATATCCATAGGCAGTTACGTTACTACTTGAACAGAACTAAGGAGTTCAGACACTCAACAGTTATTTGTTTCTTTTGCTTTGAGTTCACAGGGGAAAGCTGTTTCTAAGCAGACTATTTCAAAGTGGATTGGTCATTGTATTGCCTTTTGTTGTTCGAGATGTCCCTGCTGGGATCAGGCCTCATTCTACTAGGGCTACTGCCACTTCTGCTTTTTTGAGGGGTGTAGCTACTAAGGATATTTTGGAAGCAGCTACTTGGAGTTCTGTACACACTTTCACTAAGCATTACCATCTCCCTCTCTATTCCAAGTCCAGGGCTGGGTTTGCCACTGCAGTTTTACAGGGCATGTTAGCAGCCCCTAATTCTTTGTAATTTGCCAGCCTCCCTTTTCCTTTGCTTTGGGATTCTACCCACAGGTCATGACTGCAGCAATGTGAGATGAAGAACATAGTACAGTTTTGTACCTACCATAAATGTAGATGTTCGAGGATCTACATTGCTGCAGTCCAATTTTCCCTCCCTCCTTCCCCTCTATAGGTTGAGGTTGCTGGGTTTCGTTTGGAGATATTCTTTACTTACACACTGGGGGTTGTTGGGCTTTTCCTATTTTTGGCTTTGGCCTTAGGCCTTCTGACATCTGGGGCAAGAAAGACTGAGGATATGGCGTCGGTCATGCGCTTAAGTACTACTGCGTACTGATGTCAGCTCTAAGCGACAATGACAGACGCCAGCCTAGCCCTTTGGTATTCGGGCCGACTGAGGACAGCGGACTACCCACAGGTCATGACTGCAGCAATGTAGATCCTCTAACATCTACATTTATGGTAGGTACAAAACTGTACTTTTTCGAGTTTCAGAACCAAAGTCTTCAACTAAGTACCCCGTTGGGGAAACTTTTTCTTGCTCCTTACCGATGTCAGTAAAAGTTAATAATTGCATTACTTGTGGAAAGTAAATACCTCATAAAGATTTTTATTCGTACTGTATTCCTTGCCTAGGCCCTGACCACAACGTACCTTGCTGTCGGTTTTGTGCTTTATTTAATCAGCGCACTATACGTTGTTGGTATATTTTCGCCTCTAAATATTTCAGTTCTCTGTTTAATTATCCAGAAATGTCGGTTAGCCATCAGAGTACCGGGATTCTGAAAAAACGCAAAGAAAGATAGGCCGCCGAGGTCCAAAACTGCCGAAGACTCTTCTAAGCCAGTCGCCAGTTCGTTGGTACTCAGGTGCTTTCGCAGCCCCTGATGCCCACTATTTCTGATTCTCAGGCCTCTACTGAGACCCATTTGGATTCCGGTATGCCGCGAGATGCTTCAACTATGGAACCTGCGGTTGTGTCTACCTTGGATGGGTCCAGAGGCGCTGTGCAGGCACTGGCTTCTGATGGTGTATTCAGGCCTAAGGACTTGAAGAATATTTAACCAACGTCTCCTTCATTTAGGCCTAAATCTCGAACCATGCCTAAAAAACTGACTCCCAACCTGCATGCTCAGGCCTCTATGCCTAAAAAACAAATTAGAATTGCTGAAGATCTTATAACTCTAATCAGGGGAAGCCAACCTCCCCTTTCTAAGAGACCTAGGACTGAAGTTGTTTATGAATCGTCTGACCAGGATTCTGATTTTTCTGATTCTTCTGATCTGGATTTGCCCTTATCTACTTATGAGGATTCTGATGCAGAGGACTCTATTCCCTCTGCTTCCCCAACAGAGGATTTTTCTTTTTGGTGAAACCTTACATACTCTAAGGGAGCATTTCCACTAGGAAAGCCAGGATTTTTCTGATTCAAAAAAGAGGCTTAGGGATTTCTTACTCCTGCCTCGGCACAGGCCTTTAGCTATTCCTCCTGACTAGACGTTGTTGATGCTTTTTCGGAATCTAGTTTGGCCTCTGATTCTTTGCCTCCTGCTCCCAGAAAACCTGACAGATATTACAGGGTTCCTGATTCACCCAAGTTCCTTTTTAAAAATCCTATTGCGGATCCAGAGACTATTTCACAGGGACCCAAGGGCGCATTAAGGCTTCTATTGCTAAAAATCCTACCCCTTCTGATAGACTACAGGGCGATGGATAGATGGGGTAAGAAGGTTTACACTTCTGCAACCTTGGCCATTAGGGCTTTAAACTGCCAGTTTCATATGTTAAAGTATCAGCAACATGTTACTGGAGTGCTTAAACAGAAAATGATTTTGATTCCTGACTGTGCTGAAAATTTATTACAGGATTTAATGCATTCTGTTGAACAGGTTGGAAATTATAATTTGCAGTGTGGATTTGATTCATTAGAGGCCTCTTGTAGGGCTGCAGTTACTGGGTCTGTGCTCAGAAGGCATGCTTGGCTTAAGGAGCAATCTTTGACTGATCATGTTAAAGCTAAATTGCTGGATGCTCCCCTAAATCAGGACCGCCTGTTTGGCAACAAGGCTGAGGAAGTTCTTAAAAAGATGGAAGATGAAGCTAAATCTATGCAAACTGTTAAAGATTTCTTAAAAGTTCAGCCTCCTAGATTTAGTAGGCACTGGTCCTCTAAGAATTTGTCCTTTCCAGCCCCTTCCAGGTCTTCTCAAGCCAAACCCAGGCACAACAGAAACCCCAGGTTTCAATCCCAGGGGACACACAAGACTAAGCAGTGTGGGGGGGGGGTCCGCACTCAAATCGGGGAGTAGTAAGACTCCCCCCTATGGAAAACTGTCTCAATTACTTGCTTTTAAAACTTCCAAGCACTTCCCAACTGAATGTTCCTTTAGGCAGAAAGATTGGTCTGCAGGTCAAAAACTGGGAACTCATTACCCAGGACAAATGGGTTTTAAATAGTGTCCCAAGGATACAGATTTCACTTCCACACCTTAGCATCACCAAGCGGGTGGCCAAGTCTACCCCCAAATCAGTGGGTAGAGGCCCAAAATCAAGTACTCTCTCTCCTAAGCATGGGGGCTATTCACTTGGTGCCAGAAGAGGAAAAGGGACAAGGTTTCTATTCAAGACTTTTCCTGGTACCCTGAAAAGGCAATACATGGCGTCCTATCCTGGACCTTTCTACTCTAAATACTTTTCTGGTGATTCCAAAATTCAAGATGCTGACTATTCACCAGCTGCTTCCTATGCTAGGCAAAGATGCGTGGTTGGCAACACTAGACTTAAAAGAAGCATACCTGCACATCCCTATCCGGGGAGTCTTGCAGAAGATACCTACGCTTCAAAGCAGGCTACATGCACTATCAGTTCTCTGCACTGCCCTTTTGGCTTATCTACTGCGCCCAGGGTATTCATAAAGTGCCTAGCTCATGTCATTGCATTTTGCAGGCAAAGAAATATTCAAATGTACCCATACCTGGGTAATTGTCTAATTCAGGCAGAAAGCCAGGACATGTATCATCTGGCCTTTGTTCAAAGGGTACTGACTTGTCTAGGGTACACCATAAACGAAAAGAAATCACACCTGGTACCCTGTCAACAAATTATATTCCTGGGAGCAAGCTTGAATCCAACTTCCCAGATGGCTTTCCTCATGCCAGAAACTGATTCATTTGACAACCTACTTCAAACAAGTGGCCACAAAAACCCAGTTATCTGCAAGGCAAATACTGCAAGCCTTTGGGGTTCATGGCCTCCTGCATTCTTCTAATTCTGTATGCAAGGCTGCATATGAGGAAACTGCAATGGTATCAACATTCACAGGATCCTAGAAGCAATGATTCCTATCCTAACTTGCCTACGCCTAGAGTCCCTTTGGTGGGCAGAGACTTGCCACCAAAACAGGGGAGTACCATTCACACTACCCTCTGCCGCCCAAACCTTAACAGACTCGTCAGACTATGCATGGGGGGGGGGGGGGGCTCACCTGGCAAGGAAGTGCATTCAGGGCAAATGGAACCAAAGTCAAATGCACCTACACATAAATCAAAAGGAAATGTTAGCTGTATAGAATGCTCTGACAGCCTTCAAGGACCACATTCTTCCAGGACAACTAATGGTAGACGGACAACACCACCGTCATGTGGTACATAAACAAGCAAGGGGTACACACTCTTACCCCCTCTGCAGACTAGCCATGGCATTGTGGAACACAGCCTTGTGCTACCAAGTGAATCTGCAAGCTCAATTCCTGCCAGGAAAACTAAATACACTGGCAGATGGACTAAGCAGAAACCTCCTGGACCCACACAAGTGGAAACTGGAACCAAGGATTTTCAACATGTTGACAAGCAAATTGGAGAGCCCAGATATAGACCTGTTTGCCTCCCCCCAGAACCATCAGTTGGACAAATTTTGCGCAAGGATTCCCCACAAACTAACTTGGAAAGTGGGTGCTCTATCCTTCAGCTGGAAAAACCTGTCAGTTTATGCCTTTCCTCCTCTGCTTTGCAGGGTACTACTAAAGATCAAACAGGACAAGCCAAGGACTATTTTAATTGCACCAGACTGTCCACTCCAACACTGGTACCCCCACCTGTGCAGTGTGGCACGCTTGGCCCCATGGCACCTGCCTCAGACTCCTTCCCTGTTCTCAGCAGGAGAACATGATTCTGCAACCTCAGCTGCAAACCCTGAACCTAGCAAGCCTGGCTAATTACCTAGTCTCTCTTTTACCACCCCTCAGTAAATCAGTGTTGGATATCATTTTAGAGGCAAGGAGGCCTAGTACTAGAAAATCTTATGCTGCAAAATGGAAAAGATTTTGTACCTGGAACTACTCTCAAGGGATGAGCGCAGCAGTGCCCAATTTACTTCAGATTCTACAATATTTGACAGATGGTTCATAAGGGCTTGTCCTTTTCCTTCATCAAAATTCATGCCTCAGCCATTTCGGCTCATTATAGCACAGAGCCCTCCCCTCTTCTCTCCCCCACTGCTCAAGCAGTTCCTCAGAGGGGTGAAATATTTAAGGCCACCCAGGAGAGCTCCAACTCCAGCCTGGAACCTTAACTTTGTCTTGGAGAAACTCAGTCTTCCTCCTTTCGAGCCAGCTGCTACTGCAGATTTAAAATTCCTTACATGGAAAACAGCTTTCCTTTCAGCAATCACTTCTGCAAGAAGGGTATCTGAATTACAGGCCCTTAGGCAGTGGAGCCTTTCATCTTTCATGTAGACAAGGGTGTCCCTCAGAAACTATCCCTCCTTCATTCCCAAGGCGATATCCACTGTAGCTCTTAATTAGTCCATTTGCCTACCTTCTTTCCTAACCCACAGAACAAAGGGGAACGGATACTGCACTCCTTATGTGCACAAACAACTTAGATTCTACGTGGACAGGACTAAACCTCAAAGGAAATCTGAACTGCTGGTGGCATTTGCTGCAGGGACAGAGGGGAAAGCTATTTCAAAGCAAACCATTTCAAAATGGATAGGCCACTGCATTCATTTCTGCTATAAGCACCATGGAAAACCTATCCCACAGGGCATCAGACCCCATTCAACCAGGGCTGCATCTACCTCTACAGCCTTTCTCAGGGGTGTCCCTACAAGGGACATCCTAGAAGCTGCTACTTGGAGTTCTGTACATACTTTATCCAAGGATCATAATTTGCCAATTTTCTCTAAATCCACAGCTGGTTTTGCCACTGCAGTCTTGCAGGGCCTTATAGCTGGTCCTAATTCTATTTAAATTCCTCCTCCCAACCTTAGCTTTGGGAATCTACCCAAATGTAATTACTGCAACAGTGAAACACTAAGAACATAGTATAGTTGTGTACACTTACCATAAATATAGATGTTAGTGTGTTCACTGTTGCAGTCCTGGTTACCCTCCCTCCAGCCCCCTTTCTTCTTTTGGCTATACCTCTACTCTCAGTTACTATGCTCAAAAAGCTTTTTGGTGGGTTTTTTTTTTCGTTGGAGGTATATCCTTGTATTATAGATTTAATTGCTTCCCATTAGGGGGTCACCTGACATCTGGGGCAAGAAAAACTGATGTAATATCGGCTGCATGTCTTATACCCCTGACGTCATGGAAGAAGGGACAGCAACCGATGCAGGACCCAAGACTTTGTTAATCAGGCCGACTGAGGGCTACTGCAAGCAGATAACCCAAATGTAATGACTGCAACAGTGAATACACTCTAACATCTACATTTGTGGTAAGTGTACACAACAGTACTTTCTATTAGGGGATTTGATTTGCTGAGTGAATCTGTGGAGGTTGACATAAGTAGTGGAAATAGTTATATGGTGGCCAGTCAAGCCAGTCAATGCTGAAGTCTCCTAGAATTGTTTCTAGAGGGAGTGTCTCTGGTGCCCAGTGGAGTAAGTTCTCAAGGGTGGATATATTACCATGTGGGAAGTAGCACCCAATTATATTAGTTTTTCTAGTGTTAATTTTTAGGTTAGATAAAAATTTTGGCGGTACTTGGGGTTGGAGTTGGTATGTCTAAATGTGACATTAATTATCTAGTCTTTAAATATCGCAAACCTCCTCCCTTTTTGTTTCTTCTGTCTTTGCAGTGAGTTATAGCCAGGGGGAGTAATTTCATTATTGGAGATGTCCGATTTTAGCCATGTTTCAGTTAGAAGTACTACATCTTGTGAGTAGAGGGAAAGATTAGCATGGAGGTCAAGGACTTTTTTTGATTTACTTCTAATGCTGATGTTTAATATTAGCAAATCAGTAGTATTTCTGTTGAGGCAAGTTAGATTGGGGGTGTATTTGTTTTGAGAAGGGTGATAACATGAGGAGGGCCGGGGTTTGGGTGTATGTCTCCGCTGAGTGGCAGTCTGGATACAATGTTTACAATCAGTTTAATGATTTTGGCGATCTACTTATCGAATAGTAAGGATGGTTTATATTTGAGTGCTTGTATGGTGGAGGTTTTAATACTATGTTGCGATAGGTTGCTATGTGTAAGAGCTGGATGTATGC
Source organism: Protopterus annectens (assembly GCF_019279795.1). NCBI lineage: Eukaryota > Metazoa > Chordata > Ceratodontiformes > Protopteridae > Protopterus > Protopterus annectens. Next base: position 1,844,350,004 of record NC_056735.1, read on the forward strand.
AGTGTTTTGTGTTTGAAGTAGATTTTGTAGTATGTTGAATAATCTGCTTTTGAGCAGGCAAACTATCAGATTTATTTTGGGGAACAGAGGTAACTATTGGGGGGGGGGGGGTCTGAGCCCTGAATCCACAACTTTTGTAAAGCTGCAGAGGTCTTATCTGATGCCCCAAAGGTTGAACCAGACAAAAACAAGACAACCGGGATCTAGCATTATGGTAAGTACTTTAAGGTCTTTCTTTCAGATATACAAAAATAACTGACAAAACTACTAAGTTTTGACAAGTAGCTATCACTTTATTTCATATATTTGCGATACAAGTTCTATGCCACTAGATATAATTTCTTTAGTTATACGACTATGTAGCATATCATCTAACAAACTTATTTTGTGACTCAGACCATTTATGAAATGAGTCGTAATGAAGTGTGCTATTTATAAAAGATTTGGGTGAAAGCAAGGGTTTTCCCAACTTTAAAAGAGTTCAGCAAGAAAGGGACTTGCTGTTGAGGACTGAATGAGTTAACTGTAAACCAGTTATTTAGTTTTCCTGACTTTCCTCAGAATTCCAGCTGGAGAGAGTATTTGCCCCATTGCTTGGCTGTCCATTGTCAGCTGTGCTTTTATTTTAACAAAAGGATGCAAGTGTGACAATTGGGGAGAGACGGGTGAAGGCTGGCCAGCCTAGTCAAATAGAATTTGATATCTAATTCTATCATTTGTATAAATAAATGTAAACTACAAGCATGTGTTTTTAAATGAAAGAAAAACACTGTAAAATGTGAACTTCACAATTATTACAACATTGCCCCCTTGCTGTAAAGAAAAACTAAGTCAAGCCTTTCAAATGTGTCTTTTGAAATTGAAATGATTTTATGACGTTCTTTGATCTTTAAAGTGGCTAGCTGAAGACATTCCGTCTGTTGTGTTAACTAAGGCCTAATTGCTAGAGTGTGTATGTGAAATGCCTTTTAGTGTTGTATTCTCCTGTTCAGGTGTTAGCTTGCTAAATAATGTAAATGGAGTTTCTATTAGCCTGGGAACTCTGAGCAGGTGTCAAGATGATGCAATATGAATACTGGGAAAAACTAAGTGTCAAAAATGATTCAATCTGGGGAGGACCTAGAGAACATATTTGTTGGTAATGTTTAAATACTATTTCTCACAAGAGACCAAATAACATTTTGACTTTGGACATCTAACCCAGCACTGCTTATGCTCTTTATGTATAAGTACGATTGTAGCACTGTTTTCTCTTGATTAGCTAAAGATTAGAAAGTTAGATTAAGTATTTTTCTGTGTAATCAGATCTTTCCTACAATATTATTTTAAGTTTGTGTGATCTCTGAACTCTTAGATGTCTCTGTGGTATAGTAGTTTTGTCTTGTGTTTTAATTAAATATTTTTAAAACCTTCCACCTGTGGCTGCTTTGTGTAGAGATAAGCTCTGGAATACATTGCATATTTATAGAGTTTACTAAGTCACTCCAAATTATGCCTTGAGACTGTTTAGTCATACTACCATTGGATATTAATATTGCACAGTAATAATTGGACACCCTTTTAAGGGACTTTTAGTAGCTGATATTAACTGGGTGGTGGCAGTAATTACTACCGTGTAGTCTGGGTAAAGGGGCACAGTTGGAGAATCTGTCAACCTTTCCCAGTAGTGTCTGAAGTCGTATAAATACTTAGTGTGTGCGTGTTGTGTCAGCTACTTGGCAGGGAAACGAAACACTGGTTGGACAGAGAGGGTACTGGAGGTTCTAGCTTGCCCAGTTAGGCTGAGACCTGGACCCTATAGCTGTGCCAGTGGGGAGTCTTATTGGGGACCTGATGAGCAAGAAAGCAGCCAGCCACAGACTGACTGTGATCTCTGTGTGCACTTAAGGGAAACTACTTTACTGTGTATTAGTTATTTTCTGTTCTAGGAGACTACCTCCCTGGTGTTAGTGGTGAGGATTGAGGCTCCGTGATTGCTGAGCCAGGGCATGGTCGTCACAGTAAGAAAATAGGATCCGTTAAATTTTTTTTATTTTTGTTCTAAAATTGGGGCTAAACATTTTTTAAAGGTAACACTGTCCAGGAGGTCCAGTCCACATAGTTTTTTTTGATATGTAAAGTATAAGAGTTTACCAAATAAACACACCAAACAAACCTGGAAAAACTAGAAAAACGATGTGCAAGACCAACAAACACACCAAAGCCCAAGCCTCCATTCCACTCTAGATATAAAGTCCAACTCGGTAAAAGTGAAAAAGTACAAATTTATTTTAAGCCGTTAAAACCATACGCTTTCGTCAGCTCACAGTCCGACTTCTTAAGAACAAACAAGCAAACAGTGCCTCACCTTCATCAAAAAGATTTAAACAATTCACTAATTGAAAATGACGAATCACATGATTGAAACTCCTCAAAATTAAAGCACCAGCACTAGAAAGAATAAATAACTAAATATTTAAGGAATGATAGTGCAAAACCAAACTTTAAAACGTATCTCATAGAAAAAAACAAGTTGCCAAAAAGCAATATATACATACACACTTGTAAAGTCTAGATAGCCTTTGAAAATAAATAAGATTGAATTCTAACAACTATAAAAAGCACCCACTGCCTAGTGGGAAACTAAAAAGATTAGAAGGAGAAACCACACTACCAGTTGTTGTCATGGTCCACGGAGCTTAGTAGCCTCATACCAGGAAGCAAATACACGCTCTCCTTTGAAAAAAATGATACAGCTAAATTCTGTATCAACGATATCCCTAATCTATAAAATGTGGTAATATTTCGCCAAACATATACATATCCTAACTTAATACTGCTGCTCTATGGCAGGTATGTATTGCCAACACAACAGTATAGCGAATTCACACTCGGTTAAAAAAGGATATGGCTGAACTCTGTAACAACAATATCCCAAATCTGCAATAAGTGAGAATGTTTCTCAGAACATATTTGTAACCTGTCTTAATGCTACTACCCTATGACAGGTGTATATTACCAACTCAGTGGTGAGGTTGGTATCGTCTAACAGCCGCCCTGTTCCAAACTATTGGGCCGACTTCTGAAAAGACTAATCCTCTAACCCTCACCCCTGTCACCAATCTACCTGGATGACACTGGATGTAATACCTGTCACCCGTGGCATGATCCGACAGGAGGTGGACCAAACTATCAACTCTGTTCCATACTCCCTGTCATGTAACCAGTACCTTCTGACCCCCCTAACTATTCGATACTAATACAATGGGCATCTGTTCAAACATCGGAGATGGTAATAAATACAGTACTGGTCTAACGAGTTAGAAATTGAGACAAATTAGTGCTGGCCTCGAAGATATTGTACTGAAGGACTGGTATAACTGGTTGTTAGAAGAAAAATACTGTATATAAATACTAGAAAAAGGCTACAAGTTCCGTGGGTCCCCCTTGCTGGGCCCCGAGACATACCAATATGTGTGGTCGGACCTTATGTATAGAGTGTGTATTAGAAACATGAATACTACTACTGATGAAGGACATCGACTGGGGTGGCATGAACACATAATGAGGCACAAATAATACTCAAAATATAAGGAAATTAAAAAACTGGCTTTCAATGACAGGGAATGTGTAAAACATATAAAAACCCCTCAAGTGTGAAGTGATGTTGCAACTGGTCACCTCTTGAGCCTCTAACTTCAATAAACAAGCCAAATTCAAAGAACCGTTTAGGCCAGGCACATGACATGCATTCAACTTTAGTTGCCACCACAGTTCCCTACTTTTTAAATACAAGGGAGTGTGACCTCCCCTCGGGGACAATCATTTATTATGTAAAAGACTAGTGAATCTGTTGCACCCAACCCAATACTGAACAACTTTAAAAACTTCACAAACGAGCCTGTCTTAACTTCAAAACACTATTAATATTGATGTTCTCGTTCAAGCCACGAAACCAGCTGGAGTCCAGTTTTAATTGTCCCCTAGAACAGGTTTAGGTTCCACTGGGTTTAACTATAACAAACCAGAAGTTTTTAGGACAAATATTCATCTCACGCTAGTACATGACTGCTTGCCTGAATGTTCAAGTCAACATTTAAAATGATTTTTTATTTCTGTTTTTTTATTTGTTGACTATTTTTATTTTGATACAATATATCCACCTGAATGTTTGCATATTGTAAGCAAACAGGTTTGATTATTATAGTTGGTCAATTGATTTACTAATCTTAAGGAATGAATCTTTTTAGGTTGGGATATTTTTAAATGAACAATATTATTGTTTTTAAATCAGTCTGTTAATTAACAAGGACAGGTGACTAATTGACTATTTAATGGTTGGAAGTGAAGCACTACTTTTGTTTCACCTTGAGAAAGCTCGGTATTAACAGAGTGAAAGCGCTTGGTTTATATTCTTTGGTTTTGAATAAACGCTTGGATCATAAAGCTTTGCGGTTTGGCATTTATTCCGACCACATTTATTTTGACTGCATTTATAAGCTTGTTTTCTGGGTCCTGTGGTGCCACGCTCAGTTTTCTTGTTTGGTTGGATTCTTTCTTTTTTGGATTTACTGTTTTTTTCGGAGCTCATGGCAGAAGGAATGGAAACTGGCAACTTTTTAGACACTTCCTCCCTACTTTGGGAGGACCCAGACATGGCTCCTGTTACTCTAGGAGAGTTTAAACAGGTTTTAACTCTCCTTACTCAACTTACTAATTCTTTAAACGAGAGAAATGGTGTTTCTTTAACCGAATTACCTTGTAATCAGCAACAGCTAACTAATGAGGCACAGGTCACAGCACTTTTGGAATGCCTAATGCTAATTTTAACAGGTCAAGCGATGTATCTCCTAATAATGCGAAGGCGGACAATTCTACAGCACTATCCAGATCTAAAGTGATTTCTAATCATGAAGGTGACGGGAAACGAAAGAATTTTGATTTTAAAGGGTGGACTGCACACCAGTTTCCTTTTAAACAAGGTACTGTGATTTTTGACACTATCCGTAATACGGAAGTGAATTTTAGTGACTTTAAAGAGAAACTTTATGCTTACAAGAACAACCAACTTGAAATAGACTATTTAAAAGAATGTGTGCGTGTACAAAGGGTTTCGAAGGGCTTGCATTTTTTTTAATTTCCTAACAACGTAGAACCAGGAACCAAGCTACATGACCAGTTATGTGACATTTTTAACAAAGTCGGTTTGGATATGTTGAAATGTATGGTAAGTGAATATGAAAGGAAAGCCAATAGACTACTCGGTGATTTAAACACTTTGAATGAGAATATGGTTAAAAATGCCAAGTTTGACAGTGTAAAAGCTGATTATGACAGAATTTTTAGTGAAGTTGACCAACATTGTATTCTAAATCGTAAAATGAGGAAATTGGAGCGGGACTTGAGTACAGGGAAGGGAGAGCATTTCCCGTTTCTAACACAAAGGGGCAGAGATATAATTATAAGGACAATGTGTTTACTAATAGGGGGGAGGAGGCTTGTCACTCGAACCATGAACCTTTAAGAACTGATGGTTTGAGAAAGGAGTGAGAGAATTGCAAAAAAAAAGTAGAAAACAGTCGGTGCAGGATTTTCAACATCCCCTGGGATCTGAACACCAGCACAGCGCTTGGAACCACCCCCCGAATTGAATTTAGTATGCAACACAATTTTATCTACAGAAGAACTCACAACTAATGAAAAACAAATAGTACGTAGGATGAACAATTTCACCATTTTTAATTTTACGGATTTAGAACCCACAAACAGCTTTTCTGAATGATTTGCTAAGGGTTTCCACTTTGTCACTTTAAAATCGGTCCATATAACAAAAACTTTAATTGATTTTAAAACTTTTTTTGAGACAACTAAATTTAAGTCTCATGTTTAAGTCTCATGTTTAAACTGCAAGAAAACATCTGTAAACCCCTCACTAGAAAGAACACTTTTAACCCTCCCACACACCCTTCCTTAAAGGTATTTGAAGAACTGGTTGAAAGGGATATCAGGAGATTGGAACAATCTAAAAGTTCCTTCCCGGTAAATAACCTGAACGAAAATGAACTTGAATTGATCAGCCTTTTGAAAAAAGGATGTAGGGTCATGAAACCCGATAAGGGAGGGGGAGCAGTGTTGATGTACACAGTCGACTATGAATCACATATTCATAGTCTGTTACAAGATTCAGCGCAATATGAGCTGGTATCTAAAAACGAGATTAATATAGCTTATGCTAAAATTAATTACCAGCTACATGATCATTTGTTACAGAAAGTAATTAACGAACAGCTTTACAACTATTTACATGTGAATAGGCCGAAAATAGCTAACATTTTTGACATCCCCAAAACACATCATTAGAACCACTTAAATTTAGACCAATAGTTTCTGGAGCGGGAAGTATTACTGAACCATTTTCAAAGTTTATTGATTTTACCTTAAAACAGTACGTCACAAGTATAGTACACATTTGTAAGGATTCCTGGGACTTTGAGGGGAATAGACCAAAATGTATTTAGTTCACAAATTAATGGTTACAGTGGACGTAGTGGAGCTTTACCCAAGTATTCCATATCAAATAGGTCTAGAGTGGTTTGGCCAGATTTTGGCAATGGAGGCAGACCTCAGCCCTAAAGTTACTAACCTTATCTTAGAATTAATGGAAATGGTGCTTGAGCAACTTTATCCATTTCAACGGTGAATTTTATCGGCAGAGGAAAGGGGTGGCCATGGGAGCCCCTTGTGCCTCTTTATATGCCAATATTGTTCTATACTATTGGGAAAAGAACTTTGTTTTTACAAGTACATGGTATCAGGATGTTTTACATTATAGGAGATATTTGGATGACATTTGTATTTTATGGAAAGGTAGTGAGGACAGTCTATTAGGTTTTTTACAATATATTAATGATTCAACATCAATTTTGGAGTTTACCTACAAAATAAAGATAAACTTCACTACTTGGACATTACGCTATCTAAGGATTACGTCAACCAATGATGTTTTCAATCAACATTATATAGGAAAAGCTCCTATTCTAATTCTTATCTCCACTTTCAAAGTGGACATCCTTTCTACCAAAAGAAGGGTATAGTAAAAGGGCAGTTAATTAGGGCTTCACGTATGTCCAGTACCCCAGAAGGCTTTCTGGAAGAAGTTGGCATTTTAAAAAGTCTTTTTTTAGAAAAAGGATATCTGGTTACTTTGGTAGATAATTTAATTCAAGAAGTGAACCAGGGTAGAGACACATTTTATTCCCCTTTGTTGGGAATTGGTTTAAACACTTCTCCCCAACACAGACAAATAATCATGACGTCAAAAATAGTTTTATACACACATACTCAGCTAATTCGTACAAGATTGAGCAAATTATCCATAATTATTGGCCTATTCTTAGTACACATGATGAAATAAAAACATACATTCCAACTAATCCCCACTTTGTCAGAAAGAGGGACACAAACTTAAGTGCTTTTGGAAATTAGACATGAGATTTTACCCAACAGGGACAACAAGAAAGTCTGTACTTACCCATGTGGCAGTTGCAAGCAATGTCATGCCATGTTAAACTCTGGTGTTTTATATCTCCCTTCTAGGGCATTTAGATTTACTTCCACTAAATACTTTAATTGTGGAGCGAAGGGAGTGGTATATTTAGGGTTTTGTGAAACATGTGGGTTCTACGTGGTCCTCTGGTGCTCCAAGAGAGAGAAAACAAATTGATTTTAAAGGGACTGCTTAAACCATCTTTTGAGGAAGTTATCAGTCGAAATCTAAATCCTCCAAGTCAAAGAAAAGGTCTCCGGCACCATCTGCATCTTCGAAGCCTCCGGAGAAGATTACTATACTGGACTCTGCTTCCCCGGCTCCCCTGTCCTCTGGGCCACAGGAGGTATCTGTGTTAAGTGAATCGGCGTCCGCTCCGATCATTCTCAAACCCATTCGGAGCCGGTTGCCTAGTGTGAGGCATGGTTCACCAGAGAAGAGATCCCATTCCCCTTCCATCTCCTCCAAATCCTCCAGGCTTTCTGATTTGGATGTGGATAGGGTAGTGCAGAGGCTCCTACAGTCGCCGGTGTTGACTAAATTGGTTTTGGCTCCGACCCAGTCTGCTCCGTTGCCCATTCCTATGGCTGTTTCGATAATTCCTCCTCCACGCACATCCTTGTTGTCGGAGCCGGTATGTTCCGCTCAGAGAGATGTTCTTGCGCCGACTCCAATACCCCCCTTGGGTTTATCGGTGCCGACCTCTGCTCAGACCATGTCTGTCCCGTTCACAGGTTTCGAGACTCTGGTCTCCTCAGTCGGGCCCGAAGGGGATACTTTGGGACATCTTTCAGTTCAGAGTCTCCCACTCGGTGCATCGGCTCGGTGGACCCCGGTCGTGGCGTTGGAGGTCGGTCCTCAGACTCGGGGTGACCTGCCTTCGAGGCCATGGCGGAGAGCGCTGGCCAGATAGTCAGCTACATCACTCAGGTCGGTCATTCCATCCCCTACCACTCCAGTGAGAGCTTCTGACACTCACCTATCATTGGACAGTAGAGCGCCAGGCCCTAAGGACACCCCCACGAGCGGTCCCCCACTTTCTGAAGGTCTCTCAGAGCCAATGTCTGAGGAACCTCCCAGAAAGAAGTTATGCAAGAGGAAGCACATAGACTCCCAGGACGAGTCTCTCACTTCCCGATACTGACCTCGAGGAATCTGAAGGATCCCCCAAGTCTTCCCCCCTGATGTTTCCTTCTCCGATATCCTAGAGATACTGAAACAGAGGAGACTGGCCTTCCAAAGCCCCTTCCGAGGAGGAGTCAGTATTCCTTAAGTCTTTTGGCGCTCAACCCTCCGCCTCCTGGGTGTCCCCACCCTTCGATGAACTTCTTGACCTTATTTATCGAAGGGTATGGGAAAAACCTGATTCTGTGGAGCCTGTGCCCAGGCGCTCCAACAAATTTCTGTCCGCCCCTCAGGGAAAAGAGTTTCTGTCAAAGGGCATCCCTGTAGATGCCATGGTGGTGGCGGCAGCCACCCAGAAGGAAGTTGCAGAGTCTTCCTCGTGGGTCCATCCTCCCAACAAGGAGTCTAGAACTGTGGACCGGTACGGGAAGCGTACCCTGTCTTCAGCCATCTTCACTTTACGGTCGCTGAATTACTTGTCTCATTTCACTCTGCTCCAGAGAGAGCTCCTTAAAGAACTGGGAGATACTCTTGCAGGTAACATACCTGAGGCGGTAGCTCAGTTAACGCACAGGTTTCTACCCTCAACTCCATCACAAACTCGTCCATGCGACTCGTATCGTATGCGGCCGAGGGAGCGAGTAGGGTGGCCAGCTCAGGAGTAACCCTTAGAAGGCAAGCCTGGCTGCGCCTGTGTCACTTCACGGAGGCCTTCAAATCTTCCTTCACTGATGCCCCTTTCGATGGTTCCTCCTTGTTTGGGACCAAAGTGAAAGACACCCTCACCAGGTGCGAGCAAGAGGGAAAGACCCTGTCTGCCGTAGGGGTCCGTTTTTCCCCTTCCGTCTAGGCCTTATCCCAAGGCCCAGTGGGGGGTGGGATGTGGTTCAAGAAATCGCACAGTTTTTTTCCTGCTGCACAAGGTGGACCCCCCTCCAGAGGCAGGGAGTTATTCAGGGAGATGTCACCCCAGAGGCAGAGGGGGCCCCCGCAATTCTGGAGACCGTGACTCCTTCCGTGGCTCCCCATACTCATTCCTGAGGGTGTGCCCGACTGTCTTATCTGGAGCCAGTCGGGGGTCCAATTTCCTTGTATCCGGAAGCCTGTGAAAGCATCACCCAGGACCGATGGGTATTAAGGATAATTTCTGGAGGTTACCTCATTCCATTCTCTTCAGTACCCCTAAAATCCCGGACATTCCACCCAGTCAAAGGGATCAAGCAGCCTCAGATATCTCAGCTGCTAGAGAAAGGAGCCATCCAACCAGTCCTCTCAGACCAAATCTGATTAGGGACTTGCTCAAGATTCAGATCTCAGTCAACTCAACAATTACATACACAAGTCCAAATTCCGTATAGTCACTCTACAATCCATTCTCCCATTGTTGGGAGAGGAAGTATGGATGTGCTTCATCGACCTCAAAGATGCTTCTATGTCAAAATGGACAGGGCATCCAGGTGTCCTCTACGCTTCCGGCTGGGAACCAGTCACTTGTGTCACCACAGCCCCCAGGGTGTTCACCAAGTGTATGTCAGTGGTGACTGCTCACTTGCCAGGCATCAACTAATTCAAACCAGGGACGCTACTATCAGTCTGTCACCAACTAGGCATCACAATAAACTGGAAAAAATCTGCCTTATTGCTCTTACAGCGTGTCACCTTTATAGGAGCAGAGCTGGACACCATTCAAATGTGAGCATTCTTACCATAGGAAAGGATTACAGGGTTGCAGCAACAAATTCTCACGCAGATTCCCCTGAGACATGCGAAGGCAAGACTGATTCTACAACTCCTAGGTACCATGGCGGCGACTATCATGTTGGTTCCTCTAGGGAGATTACACATGAGACTTATTCAATGGCTCCTCTTTGTCCAGTGGTCTGTCCAAAGACTTCCGGTATCCCATCCAATCTTAATGACAGACGTATGCAAACAGGACCTCCGTTGGTGGCTGTGCACCAACAACTTGAACGGGGGAAAAGCCCTTTGTTCCACCCGTCCCTGTTGCCACAGTGACCACGGACACCTCCCAGATGGGGTGGGGGGGGGGCATTATCTCGGCAGGTCAGTCCAAGACACGTGGCAGGAACACGAGATACATTTGCACATAAATGTCCTGGAGATGAGAGCAGTGCTTCTTGTGTTGCAGGCACTTCAAGAAGTTTTTCCTCTAGGGACTACTGCGATACACTCGGACAACATGTCAGTAGTGTGGTATTTCAAACAAGGGGGAACCCGATCTTACCCACTATGCAGAGAGGCCATGCGTGTGTGGCATTGGGCAATAACTTCTGGTGGCAACACACATTCTGGGGAAGACCAATGTAATAGCGGACAAGCTAAGCAGGACGATCCTTGTGCTCTACAAGTGGTCCCTGATTCACCTGGTTGCAGAGCGAATCTTCAGCAGATGGGGTCAACCTTGCTGCGACCTTTTTGCCAGCCCTGTCAATGCGAAATGCAGCAGGCTCAGTTGGCCCTCTGGTCTGCTTTATGCTTTCCCTCCATTTCCCCTTCTCTCAAGGATGATTCAGAAAGCACAATCTTTGGGAGGCAGAATGATTCTGATTGCCCCACACTGGATGGTTCCCCTTCCTTCAACCTTACATTGTGGATACACCTTGGATTCTGGAACCCCTTCCAGATTTACTGACACCCATGTTGACAGTTCCACCCCTCTCTGAGGACACTCCGGTTGACAGCCTGGCTACTCTGCTTCCATCGTTAGTCAGATGTCACAATTTTTCACTGGAAGTAGTCCATATATTATCGTCCTCTCATAAACGATCCACTAGTAAAATCTGCTCTAGCAAATGGAAAAGGTTCTCTATCTGGTCTCATTCTAGAGGCATTGATCCCTACATGGCTCCAATTGATTCGATTCTGGAGTTTTTGTCTACTCTGTTCTATCAAGGGTCCGCATCAGCCACCATCAAAGTTCAGCTGGCGGCTATATCAAGCTTCCACGTGGCCAGTTAGCCAGCCTTATGGCACACACTGTGTAAAGCATTCCTTAAAGGTACTCTGTTACTTCGTCCCCCAGTATCCCAACCTGTCATGCCCTGGGACCTCAATTTTGTTCTTCAAGCCCTCACTCTTCCACCATTTGAGCCTGCAGCTACCTGCGAGTTAAAATTCTTGTCATGGAAAACAGCATTTTTAACAGCAGTCACTTCAGCGAGGTAGGTATCTGAGATTCAAGCCCTCTCCATCAAACCCCCATATTTGATCTTCCATAAAGAGTCTCTTAGACCAAACCCATCATTCCTTCCCAAAGTGGCTTCTGTGTCTAATATGAATCAGTCTATTGAGCTGCCAGTTTTCTTCCCCAATTTTTCTAACAAGGCAGAATTCAGATTTCACCAATTGGATGTACATAGACAGTTGCGCTTCTATCTACACCGGACGAAAGATATCCGGAAATCTGACCAATTCTGTCTCCTTTTCGGAGAACCGGCCTGGTTCTCCGGTATCCAAGGTCACGCTCTCTAGATGGATAGCCAGCTGTATTTCCTTCATCTTCAGACAGCAAGTAAAAATTTGCCTTTTCCTGCTAAAGCCCACTCCACAAGAGCGGTCTCCACATCCACAGCCTATCAAGCTAGATGGTCAATGGATGATATATGTGCTGCGACCACTTGGGCTTCTCCTCACACCTTTGTTTCTCATTACAAATTGGACGTGGTTTCCAGGGGCAGATCTTCCACAGTTCTCAGGAGTATTTTCCTATGAGCCCCCCAGAATGTATGTGCTAGGTATGCTGTCCCACGGGTGAGAATGTAGGCGAGATGGGACTACATAACATCAAGAAGTTATGTACTCACCACAATGTTAGATGTATGTAGTCCATCTCGCCTCGCATTCTTTCTTACTTACCCTCCCGCCTTCCCCCCTGCCTGGAGGATTTGGAAGGTAGATTGTATCCTGCAGAGTCCCTTTGAATAGTTTTTGTTTGTATGGATGCGTGGTATGTATGCAGTAATTATGTTCTTAGCAGCAAACTAAATCTGGGGATACGAAGCAGGGTACCATGGGATACCCTCTTAGCCCAGCCAATCAAGGACTTTTGAGCTAGTAAAATAGGCAGAGTCGGAGCCGATATTCGGCTCCGAACCCACGGGTAAGAATGTGAGGCGATATGGGCTACATACATCAAACGTTATGGTGAGTACATAACTTGTTCTCTGCGAAGATGTCGACTCTCGAGTCTGTATCAAACACGTCCATGCGCCTCCTTTCCCACGCCACGGAGGGAGCAGCTAGGGTGGCTGCGACAGGCGTAGTCATGAGGTGACGTACCTGGCTCAGGTTGTGTCAGTTTGCGGACCCTTTAAAGGCGTCATTTACTAATGCTCCCTATGATGGTTCATCTCTTTTTGAGAAGACAGTATGGGACACTCTCTTGCCCAGAGCAAAAGAGACTGGGAAGACTTGCCGTCGGGATCCGCTTCTCTAGCCCTCAGTGGTCCTTTTCTAGGAATCAGAGGGCAAAAGAAGATGTGGTTCCGGAAATCTGTTTTCCCGGGAGTTTCAGGACCACTCATTCCCCCAGAGGTGGGGGGTGGGGACAGGATCGACGCAGACCCATAGGTAGAGGGGGTCCCAGGAATTTCGGGTCTAGGGAACCTTTTTCTGACAGGCCCACACAACAGCCCTGAGGGTTGCCCGACTATCCTATTCTGGAGGTTGTCGGGGGAAGATTTTCCTTGCACCCAGCGGCATGGGAGTCCATAACTGCAGATCGTTGGGTGCTACAAATAATGTCCAGAGGCCACACTATCCCATTTGTTGCCCTGCCAAGTGCTACAAAACTCCTCCCAGATGTTCCACCCGCTCACAGGGAGGCCGCAGCTCGAAGTTTCAAAGCTGCTTCACAAACAAGCCATCGAACCGGTCCCCCTCGACCAGTGCAGATTAGGCATTTACTCCAGGTTCTTTTTAGTGCCAAAAAAGATGGGGGGGGGGGCGCGCCTCGGGCCCATTTTATACCGGTCAACCTTGAATCTCTGTCACCAAACATAAGTTTTGGATGGTCACCCTACAGTCCATTCTACCCTATCTTCAAGAGTGTGACTGATGTGCTCGTTAGACCCTCCAGGATGTTCGCTACCATATCAAGATCCATAGGAGGTCCAGGGGGTTTCTTCGCTTCTGGCTGGGAGCCCGTCACTTCCAGTTCAAAGTTCTACCCTTTGGTCTCACCACAGCCCTCAGGGTGTTTACCAAGGTAATGGCAGTAGTAGTAGCTCACCTGAGGCTTCAGAGAATTCAGGTATTTCCTTACCTGGACGACTGGCTCTTCACTGCATCCACCAAGCGTCTTTTGTCTGGCCAGAGACTACTTTCTTCTCTTGTCATATCGGCTGGGGATTACAGTCAATGTTGACAAATCCCTTTTGCAACCTGTACAAGTCCTAGATTTCATCGGGGCATGGCTAGACACTTTGCAACTAAAAGTCTTCCGAACACCAGACAGGATCTTAAACCTCAGGTATCACATTGCTCTAATCATGGACTTCAGATTTCTTCCAAAGGCTTGCGATGTTCTCTGAGCTCTGGGCTCCATGGCTGCCACAATCTCTCTTCTTCCCTATACACACCTTCACATGCGGGTCCTTCAATGGACTCTAGCTGTTCAATGGTCTTGGCTAGACCTTCCCATGGATTTTCCGATAAGGATCAGTCACACCTGCATGATGTCTCTCCTTTGGTGGCTCCATTCACTGGATGTTGCAGCGGGACGCCTTTTCGGGTCATCTCCAGCCCAAGCCACCGTGACCACGGACACCTCCCAACTGTTCGGGAAGGACGGTCCAAGGCACGTGGTCCCAGATAAGAGACCAAGTTGCACACAAATGTTCTGGAGATGAGGGCAGTGCTTTTAGCGTTGAAAGCCTTCCATACGGTCCTTCCTCTGGGTACGATTGCAATTCAGTCAGACAACATGTCGATTGTCTGGTGTATCAACAAGCAGGGGTGAACCAGATCTTACCCTCTGTCGCGAGGCCATGAGAGTGTGGGAGTGGGCGATTTTCCACCGGTCGGTTTCTGATCGCAATGCACATCCCGGGACGCTCCAACATTTTAGTGAACAGATTGAGTCTGGCTATTCTGATGCTGTACGAGTGGTCTCTGCTACAGTCAGTAGCAGAGGAGATATTCCTTGCATGGGGACAGCCTTGCTGCGATCTCTTCGCATCTCCTTCCAACGCGAAGTGCAGCGAGTTCTTCGCTCTGATTCCCTCACCAGGGGATGCCCCCAGAGATGCTCTAGCCCATGTTTGCCCCCCCCCCCCCGGGTTACTGTATGCTTACCCACCGTTGCCACTTATTCTGAAGTTTCTTCAGAAAGCTTGCCTACTGGGGTGCAAAGTGATCCTCATTGCCCAATTCTGGCCTAGTCAAGTTTGGTTCCCCTTCCTTTGGTCTCATCTTGTAGCTCCTCTGTGGATTCTGGATCCCTGCTCTGATCTAATCTCTCATCCTTCGGGTGCCTACTCTCCCAATCTGGACAGTCTCAAGCTGGCAGCTTGGCTGCTCCAGTTCCCTGGATTGCCAGGACTCCTGGTATTTCATCCCATGTTAAATCTATACTAGTAGCTTCTCTTAAAGATTCCACTAGGAAAGTTTATCGAAGTAAATGGAGACGTTTCTCTGTGGGCCTCTCAGAGAAACCTGGATCCTTTTATAGCCCCTGTTCCAGTGGTGGTGGATTTCTTTACTAGTATTTTTCAGCAAGGAGCTAGTTCCTCCATGGTGAAATTACAGCTGGCAGCCATTTCTAATTTTCATGTTGGTGAAAACAAGATCGCCCTGGCCTCTTCTAGGCTGTGTAAAGCCTTTCTAAAAGTTCTCCAGTCATTAGTAACTCCTCCTTTTGAACCTGCAGAATCAGTGGATTTAATGAAGACAGCCTTCCTAGTGGCTATTACGTTGGCTAGGAGGGTCTCTGAGCTTCAGGTTTTGTCTGCCGTACCTCCTTATTTGGTCTTCCATAAAGACCGGGTTTCTCTCTGTACAAATGCTTCTTTTCTACCAAAAGTGGCATCTCAATCAAACCTAAACCAAACAATTAATCTACCCATTTTCTTTCCAGATTTTTAGAACGAGGGTGAAATATAAATTTTGTTAGATGTTCATAGACCACGTTGTTTCTATCTTCATAGAACACAACCCTTCCATAAGTCCGATCAATTATTTGTATAATTTTCTAAACCTCATTTGGGAAAGGCCATTTCCTAGCTAGATGGATCACTTTTTGCATTTTACATATTTACAAAGTCAAGGGTTTATCTCCTCCTGGTCTGGTTAAAGCTCACACTACCAGGTCCATGGTGACTTCAGCTGCTTTTTGGTCTAAGGTTCCGTTGGATGACATTTGTGCAGCAGCAACTTGGGCAAATTCACATACTTTCATCTCCCATTACAAATTAGATCTGATTTCCAGAGGGAGCATGGGAGTCTGTCCCACAGGTTGCAGATAAAATGAAGTAAACTACTTCAAGTTATGTACTCACCAATAACGTTCCATCTGAGTAGTTATACTTCATTTTTCTGCAACCTTCCCACCCTCCGTCCCCCTGACCTTTTCATGTGGATAAACATGTTAGTTTTTAATTTGAGTTGCTAAAGTGTATGGTTGCAGCAAACTCTATCTGATGGGAGATGATGGTGTATTATGGGTAGGGGAGGAGCTCAGAGCAGATGCTAGAAAATAAGTTGCAGGCTCTGATCCAATATGGATCCGAATATCCACAGGTTGCAGAAAAATGAAGTATAACTACTCGGATGGAAGGTTATGGTGAGTACATAACTTTTTTTCATGGCCTCTTCCATTCTAATGATTATTCATATTAGACATCACATTTCTGTTCTCCACCTTGTAGAGAAGGAACTTCAGTTCTGTGTAATGTGGGAGTCCTCTTCCAACTCTGAGCCCTTGTCATTGTGAGGCCACAGTTGCTTTAGACTTTGGGGGTTCCAAAGGCACCAAGGTACAAGGAAAAAATAGAAGTGTGCCAAACTGGGGTTTTCAGAAGTGGCAGTCTCAACAGTTCCCACCACAGAAGGTATCTTCAGAGATATTTAACATCTCTTTGGTACTGCTGGTTATCTGCCCAGTATTAACACTGCTGCATTGCCTCTCCTTAAAATAAGATGGTAAATTAGACACTTAACAGTTCCACAGAAGAAAGTATAACCTGTAATCTGCCCCTCTCCCCATCTTACGCCAGGTGTTGTACTCTTGCGTAGTTAGTGTCCTTATTTTATAGGGGTGGTGTTCATTCATTGTTGTGCATGTTTTTGTTCACTTAGTATATATTGCAGGCTGTCTCAGTCATAATTGTTTAGCCTATGGGTAGCAGAATGCTCCTATATAAAGTAATACTTTCTCACACTTCCAATTAACAATGAAGAAGAGGAATTTCTGGTAGAAGGCTAAGTTCAGTAGTGCCTTGGAAAGGGGTCTACTATGGCTTGCACATCATGGCACTAATTGCTGGGAAACTGGAGTAATCTGTAGGCTAACCTATATCTAATAATTAATGTCTTCAGTGCTTTCTGTCTCTGATACTTTGTAGAGCCTTCTTTCTGTCGCACCCACATAGGAGAGTTTGTGCTTTTGACAGAGCTGTCAAAGTGCAGAGGAAGAACAAGCACTTTATTAAGACTCAAATAATGTGAAGGATATGTGCTGTTAATGTAGAAAGAAAATTGAGTCTGACCCAAATGGCTGGAATTTTGAATGTCTGTAAGCTCTTCATTCATCCATTGCCTTAAGTCCTGTCATAGAATTAACAGTGAAATTAGATTGTACAGCTTTTACTAGTACAAGGATTATTAACACACGGATTTCATTTTAAGTATTCTAAATTTTATTGGAGACTGAAATGTGATTTGATGAGTTGTTAGAGCTTACCAAATTTATTTATGGTTTGTTTTCAGGGCACCAGCAAGTTCCTGGATGAATATAAAAGGCAAAGGAATGAAAAGACAGTCAACATTTATGCCACCACCTGAAACTGCAAAGCCAGTACCAGTGGAAGAGCCTGTAAAGTCATTTTGGACCACAATTGTAGAGGAAGATGAACAAGGTGCCTTTCTTGATGCAGTAAACCGAACACTTTCCGAGTGCACAAAGTTGATCGATGAGGTAGTTTCTTTACTCTAAGCTTATGTAAACTAATTTTATGAGCTAGTAAAAACATGCGCTAAATTATGACCCCTTGACAGAAAGATCTGATGTTTGTTGCCATCCATTCCTCAAGTGATGGGCCACTGTTCCAGCTTTGGATGCTTTTTGCAGACTTGGGATCAATAGCTCAGGCTCCTCTCCTTACCAATCAACCCCATCTGTTCCCAACATTCTCTCGGGTCTCATTTGCCACTGGTAGAGTATGGGCATGATTCGTTGGCGCAGGCTTCTGTTCACTTAAGTGCTTCTATGCTGTTTTTCAGATACAGGTCTCTTTCTTCCTACTTGAAGTTCCGTTCCTTACCTTCCAGTTATAAAAAAAAAAATACTTTAGACCTCATTTGAGCGTTCTGCAATTTTCCTTTTCTTGCTAGTTGTATCTAGTATTTTTTCATACCATTGCTGGTGATATTCTTGCCCATATGCTTGTACACCAATTTTTTTTCTGTTTTTTTATTAGCGTTGCTGGTAGGGTTACCTGTCCTTTTCTTTTCATGGACTGTTGGCCAAGCCTAATGATTTTAAGAAATGTGTGGCTTGTAACCACGGGATGCCAAATTCTGATTAATACCTAGTTTGTATGGTCTGGGAGCAGCTCATCTAGAAAGAGGATTGCTAGATTTTCATAGCTTTTGAACATCATGCGTTCATAGGTGGGTACTAGGCTATTGGCCCTAGGGCCTATACAAGCCTAACCAAAAAGGTACCCTGGCTTTCACTACCCAAGAAAATTATTTTCCTGTGCCCCTGTCAAGGAGAGCCACAGAAGTGATCCCTGGGGTGAATTTCCTATTACCCATCCAATCACCAAGATTTTTCTTGAAGAGTGCTAATGAGGAGCTCTGTTTGACATAGGTAGTCTGTTCCAGAGTATGGGAAATCTCTGGGACTGTAATCTATCCCTCTAGCATGTTCTGTTTGTTGTGGTGACAAGGTTTAGGTCCCTAGAGCATGTAGCTCGGAGGGATTTCTTTAAGTGGAGCATGTCCAACAGCTCTGGGTTTGATATAGCTTTGTATGTTAGGCAGAGAGTAGGCGATATGCGACGGAGTAAAGCTGGAGTTTTTTGAGATGGTCTGCGTAGGGCATCTGTTTGAGGCCAGTAATCCTCTTTGTGGGGTATTTCTGCGGCCTTTCCAGTTGTAGATGTCTTGTGAGGTACATACCAAAAGGGGCGTTGTACTCTATAATGGGTCTGAGTGATGAGTAGAGGGGAACAAAGACCTCTATTTTTTTTTTTTTTTTTTTTTTTTCTGGATGAGAAACCTTTTGTGATGTGTGCTGTGTAGAAGGATTTCCTGACCACTGTGGCGATGTGATTATCAAAGGAGAGTCTACTGTCCACCTGTGCCCCAAGGTCTCTTATCACACTTTCAGTGTTAAGTAGACTACCGCCTATGTGGTAGTTCATGGGTACAGAGTTTTTACCAAAGGGAATGACAATGCACTTTTTGGCGTTGAGCTTGAGGCCATGGCTTTGACACCAGGCATCTGTCTCAGTGAGGCCCTTTTGTAGGATGTCCACATTGTTAGGAGTTTCTATTATGGCTCCTAGTTTGCAGTCATCTGCGAACTTAGTTAGCCAAAGACCTTCTGTGTTAGCCTGTACTTCAGAGAAGTAGATGCCAAACAGGAGAGGATCCTGGACTGAACCCTGTGGTACTCCACTTGTCACTGGTCTGAAGTCCGATTTGGAGTCCGCTACTTTCACAGTGCGAGTTCTGTCAGTAAGCCAGTTGACAACCCATCTTATGACATAGGGATTTATACCTAGTTTAGTGAGTGAGTTTATCTAAAATTCTAGAGTGGGGGATGGTGTCGAATGCCTTGGCGAGATCTAGATAGGCTGTGTGAACTACCTTACCCTCATCTATGGCTTTGGTGACCACTTCAAAGTAGTCCATCAGGTTTAGGAGACATGATCTGCCTTTTACAAACCCTAACTGTGTGGGGTCCAAAGTTTGGAGATCTCCAATGTCTTTGAGTTCCATGGCCTTGCAGACCAGGCTCGTCAGGCTAATGGGGCAGTAGTTCCCGGGGTCTGTCATGGCTCCCCCTTTGTGGAGTGGGATAACTGTCGCGCCATTCAATTGGCACAAAGCCTGACGTGAGGCTATGACTGAACATGGTACTTGGGTGGGGTGCCAGTTCATTCTGTAGTTCGTGTAGAAGGCAGCCTGGGATGCTGTCAGGTCCCATGGATGCTGTGTTCTTGGCTTTGTAGAGTGAGGTTTTTACCTGCACAGCTTTGGAGGATTTTGAGGGATCTCCGCTTCTTACTGAGGCTGATCAGGGAGTTCCTCCAATCATGGGATTTTACTCTTTTTGCAACAGTTTTTCTTCTGTTGTAGAGTTTGTTTATGGCATAATAAGCTCGTGCTCAAGGGTCTCGTTCCTTCGGACTCTTCAAAATCTGCGTATTGGCTTACCATCCGGGAAGGATTTCATCAGATAAAGACAAGAGGGACAAGAGCTATAGGCCCAAAGTAAAGGGCAGAAGCAAGAAAGCAATCTCATTCTCCATCTGTATTATCCTGGGCTCCAACATAAATTTCCAAGCCTTCAATCCTTTTAATGTCTCTGATCTGAACCTAGTACAGTCCAAGACTCCTCCCTTACCATAGCTGAGGTTTTCCTCCAAGCCAACCTGTCTTAGGCTACAGTCACCCTATCTACAGGAGAGATCGTTAGAGAACTTCAATGACCTTCCACATCTTTGTCATTGAAGTCCATCAGGTCTACTAGAAGCTTGACAAGTTGATATGGATAGAATGATTAGAGTTTCTCAGGACCTAGATTCAATTGAGAGTTCTCCCAGCAACCGCTCCCATAGGATATTTGAGTTTTGGACCCTATCACTTACCTGTGTATATTCCTACCTCGAGCTGACCTCTGGTTTCAGTGATCCTGGATCAGAGTTGTTCCGTGGTGTCTGATCATCTTCGACTCCAGCAGTATCTCTGACCCAACCAGCTCTGATTTTCACTGGTTTCTGAGCAGAGTCAAGATGGTGCTCTTGGTTATGCTGATGTGGCAGCTTTGGCTCCTACTGTGGTGATCTTTGTTTCCCCCTTGGCTTCTGCCTTACAGACAATGGAGAGAGTGCTCTCCAAGGCTGGAGAAAAGAGATCTGTACCATTCTTGACTCCACCTACTCTGCATCTGATAGCCCTGGGTCCTGATTCCACACACTCTCTCCCATTGGGAGAGCTAGTTCATACTAGCCTTGAGACTATCCTCATTCAAAACACCCTTTGGAGTTCTGAGTCCTCTCTGAATCTTTCCCCTGTGGAGGCTCCTTGGAAGCAGAAGTGTAAAAGGTGCATTGACTTCCCCAGGACACTGATAGAAGACAGTTTGACCCAGGCTGAGCCTGAAATTGGTTAGTATTTATCAGTACACTACCCCAGTAAACAAATATAAATAAATACATTTTGATAAAGGGGAGGGGTCCCCCAGATCATTCCTTGATGACGTCTCGTGTGGGAAGATCCTTGTTCCCTGAGGTTTTTGGATCCGGCTCAGCTACTCCATGGGTGATTCCCCCCTGACTGATGAGATGGTGGATTTAATTTCTCACTGAGCACAGAACTAGACATCCCAAAACCGATCCCTAGAAAACCTAACTAATATCTTTTGACCCTAAAGACCGTTTTCAATGGAGCAAAGGCCCAGCAGTGGGTGCAATGGTAGTGACGACAGCCATTTAAAGGAGCTTGCAGAGGAAAGCTACTCTCTCCATCTCCCTAACAGAGTCCAGGGCTTTGTACAAGTTTGGGAAGAGTTTATGCTTCAACTACTTTTGTGTTTAGGTCACTGAATTTTGCACTCATAACTAGGTTTTGGAGAGATTTGACAAAGGAGCTGTCTGGCTTTCTGGGTCCTTGTCTGTGGGAGACAGAAGAACAGTGGATTCGCAGCTGGCTACTCTTCAGTCCCTGTTTACCGTTTCCATGCACCTCATATCCAGTGCAATGGAAAGTGTTTCAAGGGCCACAGGAATAGGCATTACCATAAGGAGGCATCTAGTTTTCTAATCACCCTCAGAGGACTTTTTCTAGAAACCAAAAAGGGGGCAAGTAGCTGTGGTTTCGGAACTCCCAAGGATTTTTCTCTCCTTCCAGAGATTCCCCTCAATGTAGTTGGGTTATTATAATGGTAGACTTTGCCCTTGTGGCAGAAGCCTGCACAATAAAGGCTTCATGGGTCCATTTTTCTAGAGGCCTTTTTAGCACTTCTGAACGGTTACCCAGCTACTGCACTCTGGAGGCAGTCAGTGGAGGTGCTTATCTCTGCACCCAGAAGCCTGGCCATTTATCACCAAAGATGTCTGGGTGCAGTCAGCAATTAAGGCCATTTCATTTTCTTTCACTATAAACTCTCAACACAAAAACCCAGCATACCACCTTCTCAAAGAAAAGCAGCAGTATTCGAAATAAAGCTTCTAGACAAGCAAGTAATTCTGGAGTTCCCACCAGACCAGCAAGGGTTTGGAACTTATTCCATATTCTTTTTGGTACCAAAAAAGAATGTGGACCTAAGGCCAATTTATGACCTCAGTCACTTGAATCAGTATGTCAAACACAAAGTTCCAGATGGCCACGGAAGTGTCTGTCCTCCCATTTCTCAGGAAAGAGTACTGAATGTGCTTGGTTCCATACTACCACATCAAAAATGGACAGCCGCAACTGGAGGTTCCTCCGCTTCCAGCTGGGAGCTAGTCATTTTTAGTTCAGAGCCTTGCCCTTTGGCCCTCTGGGTGTTTACCAAATGTATGGCATCTCCAACTGACCCTCTGGGTGTTTACCAAATGTATGGCATCTCCAACTGAAAGGGTTCCAGGTGTTCTCACTTCCTAGATGACTGTCTCCTTACTACTCTTAACAGGTCTCTGCTAGTCTGGGCCAGAAACTATGCTCCAGACTGGGAATTGATGAACCAGGACAAATCTTAATCCTCCCCAGTGCAAGTTCTGGAGTTCATAGGAGCATATTTGGGCACAACTATTCAGATAACAGGTTATTCACTCTAAGAAATCAGGCCCAACAAGTCTTTCCCTATTGGACACCACCTGCCAGACTAGTTCAACTATCTATGGTAGCCTCCATTACTTTGATCTCATTGGCAAGGTATTACACGAGCATTAGTGAACACTACTAGTCCAGTGTTCTATCAGATCTCTGCCCATGACTTTCCAGTCCACGTTAACAAGAATCTGCAGAAATCATGTAACTTAATGAATTCAGTCTCAAGTGGTATTTCAAAGCCATCCCTTTGTGGCTTTGGAAGAGGTAGGAACAGTGACCATGGATGCTTCCCATCTGGGTGGCCATTTTTTGGGAAAGATGATCCAGGGAACGTGGCCCCCTTTAGAGGCCAGT
The DNA here is from genome assembly GCF_019279795.1 of Protopterus annectens. Taxonomy (NCBI): domain Eukaryota; kingdom Metazoa; phylum Chordata; order Ceratodontiformes; family Protopteridae; genus Protopterus; species Protopterus annectens. The sequence continues at coordinate 1,844,373,231 of NC_056735.1, forward strand.
CTTCACCTCAATACCTTGGCAATGAGGGCAGTCCTCGGATTTCTATCCAGACTGACTGACATGTCAGTAGTCTGGTACATCAACAAACAAGAGGGAACACGTTCCTGCCTGTTGTCAAGAAGCACTGAAAGTGAGGCATTGGGTGGTATTGTCTATCTGATTTCTGTTAGCAACGCACATATCAAGGATGACCAATGTTCAGTTAGACAGGTTGAGCAGATCTATTCTGCTACCTTACGAGTGGTCTCAGGCCAATGGCAGCAAATCTCGTCAATGGGGCCAACCATACGGTAGTCTCTTTCTTCTCCTGTCAATTCCAAATGTAGCAGTTTTTTTGCCCTGATTCCCCAACACCCCCCCCCCCCTGCGGATGGGGCCAACCATACGGTAGTCTCTTTCTTCTCCTGTCAATTCCAAATGTAGCAGTTTTTTTGCCCTGATTCCCCAACACCCCCCCCCCTGCGGAGACCCTCTGATCCACCATTGATCATTTGGTCTCCTATATGCCGCTAACTCCCCTAATTCCGAAACTTCTACAGAAAGCATTACAACAGAGGATCACAGCCATCCTCATTGCCCCTTTTTAACTTCTTTAGTTGTGGTTTCCCTTTCTCTGGTACCACCCCTCTTGGGTGCTAGATCAGAATCCAGATCTGTCTCGACTGTCCGAAATGCCTAATTTGGACACTCGAGCCCTAAAACTAGCTGCATGGCTTCTCTACTTCCACTGATGGGCTAGCCAGTCTAGGCTTTTATCCCAAGTGGTCCATATTATTCTCAGAAATCGTCCACTAGGAAATCTTACAAAAGTAAATGGAAAAGAATTTCAATTTAGATTTCTCAGAAATTTTAGATCCTTTTTCAGCCCCTGTATGATCAGTGTTACATTTCCTTGCCTCCATTTTCCATCTGAAGCTAGCTATTAAACTGTCAAGGTTCAGCTAGTAGCGATCTGTGACTTCCATATCACACCTCCTTAGCATCACTTAAGTTGTGGTAAAGCTTTACTGAGGGATACCTTCTTAGACCTCCACTTGAGGATCCTATTCCCCCTTGATATGGCTGTCATGCTACAAGCCTTTACCCAAGCTCCTTTAAACCTGCTGCCATGGTGGACTTAAATTTCTGAATTGTGAAACCCATTTCCTGGTAAAAATTACTTCAACTTTAAAGGTGTCAGAGCTCCAAGCCCCCTCTTGCCAACCTCCATATATTCTCTCAAAAGAACAGGGTTTATTTACGTACCAACCCTTCATTTTTTCTCAACTTAGTTACACTGACGTCAGTCAGAATACTAATCTACCAGTCTTTTTTTCCAAATTTTTCAAATAAGAGAATGTATGCTCCATTTATTGGATCTGCACATACAGTTGCATTTTCACCTTCATCAAACCAAATCTTTCAGGACGTCAGATTGACAGATTTTGGCTTTAAGAAATTAAACAATGCATGTCAAAGGTTACATTAGCTAGATGGTTGACTGGCTGTATCTCCCACGTATATAAGCAAAAAAGGTTTGGCCATACCAAAACCAGCAAAAAGCACATTCAACGTGATCCGTTTCACTTAAGACTTCTTTTCTATGGCATCAGTTGACATTTGTGCTGCTGCCACCTGGTCTAATGTTCATACCTTCATTTCCTATTACAAATTGGATTTGCTTTCCAGAGAGAGGGTGGCTTTAGGTTCTGTTGTCATCCAGCACATCTTTCCATGAGATCACCCGTGGAATTAAGTAGCTGGGGACTTGTCTAGTCAGTTAAGGAATGAACAGAAAAGACCAAATCGGGTATTAAAGTTGTGTACTTACCATAATGATAATGTCCTGCCTGTTTCTATCCTTCCTCAAATTCCCTCCCTCCCTCCTTCCCACTTCATGAAAAAAATGTTTTTCCTTTGGCTTCTGGTATGATTGTATGGGGCTGTCTTTTGTACAGGATTATGTAATCTTGCAGCTCCAGTGCAGATTTTCTTTTGCTCTGTCATTCGGTCGTCTGATATCTGTAATGCACGTTTATACTTGATGTCTTAGTTTTGCAGGATTTAAGGGAAAACTTGATCTGAGGCAATGTGTTGGGTAAGAGGTGGAGCCCAAGCTATGGATTTTAATTCTGGAAAAAACAGCAAAAAGTCTGATTTGACACCCCTCAGTTGAAGGATGGAAAAAGACAAAAATCTAGCATTATAGTAAGCACAACTTTTGTTCTTCAAAGCAGTTTTTCTACACTCAGAGCATTTAGTCACCAAATGGCTCCAACATCTAAGAATACCTTGCTTTGGAGGTGTACGTAGTTGCAGTTACCTGACCCATACTATATAGAGTCGGGTCAGAATGACAAGATTCTCAGATTTCTTAAAATCAGTAGATGAGGAATGACTATTTTTTTCTATGTTGATTACTCTCTTCACATTTGGCATTGCAAACTGAGACTGCTGTATGTTGAGTAAGTAGTGATACAGTCACTTGAGTTCTGGCGCATAGTCACTGAAAAGTCTGGTAAACTGACCATATAGCTGCTTAGGAAATTTTGATTAGACTAATTTCATTGCATTTATTTAGTTATTGATCCCGTCAGTATCATTTGATGTATTTAACTGAAAAATTAAACTATAAAGGTAATTTAGTTCTGAAGTATTCTGATGTACAGACACCATTTATAAATATTGAATAAGGGTAATCTGTTTTCTCCTGGTTTCGTAAGGAATAATACATTGACCCTAATCTAGTGGGCCTGTGCAAGGCATCAAATGTCACATTGCTTACATGCAGTGAATTTATTAATCTGCAATTTTAAAATTCAGTTTTTGTTCTGAATTGGAGAGAGCTATGCAGTGCCTTTATCATAAAGCAAGCATAAATTTTTGAAAGTAAATATTTTAAATGTCCATGTTGCTGTTTTTGCAGTAAGCGTTTTAGATGCATTAAATATGTTCTTTTCCTTTAAAATACACAATCCCAGGGATGTCCAAAAGAAGAGGTGCTTGCCATACTACAGAACTTGGTTAACAATATATCTGCCACAAAGAAGCTTGCCAAGTATTGGGAATGCCTAGCCCGGCTTGAAGAGAAAGAAGGGCCCATTAGCAACGTTATTGCCATTTATGAAGAAGCTATTGAAGCAGAGGCTCAGGTGAGATTAGTTAAATTTTAATTAAGGTTTGCATTTTGGCATGCTAATGTAAAACATGTTCTATACACTTTCTAAGTTAATAAGAAGAATAATTAAAAATTGCCCCGTTTATGCCCCCCACCCCATTATTTTTGACTGTCCTACCTGGGTGTGTGAAATCTCTCCCCTTATGCAGGGGAATAACTGTAGCTGTTCTCTGTTCTCTTGGTACAAAACCTGTATGGAAGCAGAGTGTTGAGTGATGTTCATAGTGTTTCACTGCTGCAGTCATTATCCTGCTGGCAGGCTACCCAGCCTGAATTCCAAAGTCTAGGTCCGGCATCGGTTGCTGTCACCTCTTCCCTGACGTCAGTGCTCCAGGGCTATAAAAGATGCAACTGACGCCATTTTCTCCAGTCTTTCTTGCCGCGCAGTGCCCGAAGCAAAAGCAGTTTGCAAGTGCCGGTCGGCCGACTCCTGAGATTTTCACAGACTAATTTCAGATCCGAAGTCTTCATTAAAGCTAAGTACCCCGTTGGGGAAACTTTTTTTTTTCTTGCTCCAGACCAATGTCAGAAAAAGTTAACTGTATTACTTGTGGGAAGCAAATACCTCATAAGGATTTTCATTCTTACTGTATTCCTTGCCTAGGCCCTGATCATAACGTTGCTAGCTGTCTGTTTTGTGCTAGATTCAACCAACGCACTATTAAGCGTCTGTTTGATTTTGCTTTTCATTACTTTGGCCGAAAATTCAATTGTAGAATACCGTCAGAACAGCTGACGACGGGAGTTTCTAAAAAACGCAAGGAAAAAGAGGACAGGCATCCGAGATCCAAAACCAACGAGGCTTCCGCTAAGCCAGTCGCCAGTTCTCTGAGGGGCTTTCGCAGCCCCTGACGCCCACTACCTCAGAGCCACAGGCCACTGACGACTCCCACGTGGAGCCAGCTAGGCCTCTGGATACTCAATGTATTGGACACTTGGAAATCATTCCCTCAGATGGGTCCGGAGCCGCTGAGCAGGCATCTGCTTCTGGGGGTGTTTTCAGACCTACACAGCTATACGTAAAGTCTACTTCAGCTTCTAAAGGAAAGACTAAAGCAGCTTTAAAGACAAAGAAACAAGTACGTCATTCTCCAGGACAAACTTCCATGCCTAAGAAACAGATGCTCAAAATGGCCGAAGACCTTATTACCTTGATCAGGGGTTCCCATCCCCCTCCTGACAAGAGGCCTTGGCAAGAGACAGACTGACTCTTCAGATCAGGTTTCCATTTCCTCTGACTCCTCTTCTGTACAGGAATACTCTTCCTCCCTATGAGGATTCTGATGCTGAAGAATCCATTCCTTCAGCCTCTCTTCCTGAGGATTATTCTTTTGGGGAAACCCTGCATACCATGAGGGAGCACTTCCACTGGAAGAGCCAAGATTACTCAATCAAAGATAAGGCTTAGAGATTTTCTTTTACTTCCTCAGCACAGGCCTCTTGCTATTCCCCCTGTGTTAGACATTGTAGATGTATTTTCAGAGTCCGGTCTTTCTCCAGACTCCTTACCTCCAGCTCCTGTTAAACCAGACAGATACTACAGGGTTCCAGATTCACATAAATTTCTTTATAAAAACCCTGCTGCTGACCCAGAAACTATCTCAGGGTCCCAAAGGGGTTAAGGCCACTACTGCTAAAAACCCTATCCCTTCTAACAGGGATTCAAGGGCACCAGACAGATGGGGGGAAAAAGGTTTACACTTCTGCTACTTTGGCTGTGAGAGCTTTAAATTGTCAATTTCATATGATTAAATATCAGCAATACTTAATGTTACTGTTAAAACAGAAAATGTTGGCCAATTCTGATTGTGCAGAAAATAAGGAAATACAGGATTTATTGCATGCAACTGAACAAGTGGGAAAGCATACATTGCAATGTGGTTTTGATTCTCTGGAGGCCTCCTGCAGGGCCGCAGTTACGGGTTCTGTCATTAGGAGGCATGCTTGGTTAAAGAAACAAAATCTGCCTGATCATGTTAAAGCAAAATTATTAGATGCTCCATTACTGCATGATACTTTATTTGGTGTTAAAGCAGAGAAGGTTTTGAAGAAAATGGAGAACAAAGCGAAATCTATGCAAACGGTAAAGGATTTTTTTACAGGTTCAGCCACCAAGATTTAGCAGGAACTGGCCTACAAAGAATTGGTCCTTTCCAGTGTCGGACAGGCCACAGAGGCAGATACAGATGTCCCAGAGGCAGATCCCAGCCCCAGGGCTCATACAGGCCTAAACAGTGGGACGCTTCTACCTCCAAAAGTGGAGAAGACAAAGCACAGCCATACAGGAAACAGTCCCAACGACTTGCCTCTGCCAGCACCAAGCACTTATCTTCTTGCAGCCCCCTTAGGGGGAAAACTAGCACTTTTCTCTCAAAATTGGCACATGATCACCCAGGACAAATGGGTATTGAATATAGTGTCCCAGGGCTACAGGTTCCACTTTCACACCCTGCCAAAGGCAAAAGGTATGCCAAACCTGCCACACAATCAATGGGCAGAGGCACAAAAACAACTTTCGTCCCTTATGAACATGAGGGCCATTCAGCAAGTACCACAGCAAGAGCAGGGACAAGGATTTTACTCAAGACTTTTCGTGGTACCCAGAAAGGGCAAAGCCTGGAGACCAATATTGGACCTGTCTGTTCTAAACACATTTCTGGACGTTCCAAAATTCAAAATGTTAACTCTGCAGCAGCTTCTGCCCATGCTGGGCAAGAAGGCTTGGCTTGTAACTTTAGACCTAAAAGCGGCATACCTGCATATCCCAATCAGACGATCTTGCAGAAGATACCTCCGATTCATAGCTGGCTCAATGCACTACCAATTCTCTGCACTGCCCTTTGGCTTATCTACTGTGCCCAGGGTCTTTACTAAATGCCTGGCACCAGTAATTGCATTTTGCAGACAAAGAGGAATTCAAATATATCCTTACTTGGACGACTGCCTTATACAAGCAGAGAACAAGGACACACTACTAATTTGTCTAGGATATACAGTAAACGAAAAGAAATCGAAACCTAGTACCCTCTCAAGAGATAATATTCCTGGGTGCAAGCTTAAATACAACTGCCCAGATGGCTTATCTCACGCCAGATGAATAAAGGCAACTAACTTCTTACTTCAAAATGTTGGCAACAAAGACCCAGTTATCTGCAAGAAAAATTCTGCAGGCTTTGGGGCTTCATGGCATCCTGCATTCTGCTAATTCCATATCCCAGACTGCATGAGGAAACTTCAATGGTACTAAAAAAATGTCTGGACTCAACATTGTCAAAGCCTGGAAGCATTAATTGCTCTCATTCCTTGCCTGCAACAGGAGTTTCGATGGTGGGCACATGCCTGTCACCTCAAGGGACAGCCATTCACTCTTCCTACAGCCAGGCAGTCAATAACAGATGCATCAGATTATGCCTGGGGAGCACACATGGCAGGAAAATATATTCTGGGCACATGGTCCACAAGCCAAATGCATCTACATATCAATCAAAAATAGATGCTGGCTGTTCAGAATGCCCTGACAGCTTTTAAGGATTTACTCCATCCAGGACAACTACTGATAAGGATGGACAATACTATAGTCATGTGGTACATAAGCAGGGAGGCACACATTCCTGCAGACAAGCATTGACTTATCAAGTACACCTGCAAGCACAATTCCTGCCAGGAAAGAACAATACTCTGGCAGACGAACTAAGCAGAAACCTAACGGATCCCCACGAGTGGAAACTGGATCCACAAGTCTTCAGCATGATAAAGGAATGGGGATGCCCAGACATAGATCTATTTGCCTCCCCTCACAACTGCCAACTACAAAAATTCTGCACAAGGACTTATCACAAGCAAGCATGGAAAGTGGATGCTCTGTCATTCAGCTTGAAAAGTCTAACAGTATATGCCTTTCCTCCTCTGCCTCTCCTCCCCAGGGTGCTCCTAAAGGTCAGACAAGAGAAGCCAAGAATGATTCTGATTGCCCCAGACTGGCCACGCCAGCACTGGTATCAATCCTAAAAAGCTTGTTTCAAGGCCCAGCCTGGACATTGCCTCTAATTCCTCACTTACTGACCCAGCGAAACAATCTGATACTGCACAGCCAACTCAGGACCCTAAATCTGGCAGCATGGCGGATAATGTAACCATTCAAAACACACCTCTCTCTAAAGCAGTGATGGATGTTATTTTGGAGGCCAGGAGGCCCAGTACCAGAAAATCTTATGCAGAAAAATGGAAACTATTCTGTGCTTGGAACCAGGCACAAGGAATTGACATATCTGTACCAAATATTCCTCAGATTTTACAATACCTATCTTTTTCATCAATTAAAATTCCATGCTTCTGCCATTTCAGCTCATTACAATTCTGAACCTCCTATTTTTTCCCAGCCATTGCTAAGGCAGTACCTCAGAGGGGCCAAAAACATAAGACCTCCAAGGAGAGCCCCAATACCTGCAAAGGACCTCAATTATGTCTTGGAAAAACTCACACTGCCGCCTTTTGAGCCAGCCAATACAGCTGATATAAAGTTTTTATCTTGGAAAACAGCTCTGCTCCTAGCAATAACCTCTGCAAGATGAGTTTCAAAGTTACAGGCACTCATGGCTGTGGAACCTTTCATCATTTTCCATCCAGACAGGGTTTCTCTAAGGACAAACCCAACATTTATGCCTAAGGTAGTGTCCAATGTGTGGCCCTAAACAAAACCATTTGCCTACCTTTTATCCAAACCCACAGAATAAGGGTGAGAGACTTCTGCATTCCTTGGGCATACACAGACAACTATGCTTCTACTTGGGCAGAACTAAAGCTTTCAGAAAAACTGAGCAACTTTTAGTGACATATGCTGCAGGATCTCGAAAGCCGATCTCGAAACAGAAAAATGGATAGGCCACTGCATTCGTTTCTGCTACTCGCAACATGGCAAATCATTGCCCAAGGGCATTAGGCCTCTTGCTACCAGGGCAGCAGCCACTTTAGCAGCCTTTTTCAGAGGAGTACCAACCAAAGATATTTTAGAGACTGCAACTTGGAGTTCAGTCACACTTTTACAAAGCACTACCATTTACCTCTCTACTCTAAATCCAGAGCAGGCTTTGCCACTGCAGTTCTGCAAGGCCTTATAGCCTCTCTTATCCTATTTAGGCTCAGCCACCCAACCTCAGCTTTTGGATTCAACCCAAGAGTAATGACTGCAACAGTGAAACACGATGAACATAGTACAGTTGTGTACCTACCATAAATGTAGATGTTGGTGTATTCACTGTTGCAGTCCAGGTTACCCACCCGCCATCCCCCTTTGCTTTGCTGGGACTTATCTATACTTCTCTGTCTTATATAACCTATGTGGTGTATTTGCTTGTAGATGAAGGAAATGTTTATTTTACGGCATGCATAATTTTTTAGCCTACCATTTTGGGGGCACCTGATATCTGGGGCAAGAAACACTGGAGAAAATAGCGTTGGCTGTATCTTTTATACCCCTGGTGCACTGACGTCAGGGAAGAGGCGACAGCAACCGACGCCGGACCTAGACTTTGGAATTCAGGCCGACTGCGGGTAGCCTGCCAGCAGGGTAACCCAAGAGTAATGACTGCAACCGTGAATACACTCTAACATCTACATTTATGGTAGGTACACAACTGTACTTTACTTCAAGCCATAAATGTCATTTTGACGCTGCTTCCACCCCACTTTTATACTTCTAATTTAAGCCATAATCATCTCTGAAGCTGCTTACTATCCCACCTCTTGCATTTTCTGCCCTGTTCCATAAGATATATTATCTATTTGACAAACTCACTAATACTCCTACTAAGTGCATGTGTCTTTTAGACTGTAGTAGTTGCCTTTATTTCATATGAATGTAATCTAATTTGCAACTGTATATATAATTGATATATATTGCTTAAATGTCTGTTCGTATATTTTACTAAATGTATGTTTAAGAATGATTGTAGTATGTTGGAGCTTGTTCTTCCCGGGGTTCTACTGAAGTGTGTGTTCGTTTGTTTTGCTAAACCCAGCCGTAAAAATCAGTAATCAAAAGCCATGATAGTCTCCACAGTTTGCATGCCAGTCATTTCTTCTGAATTCCTAGTTAAAAGTTCTGCAGCTTTTTTTCTCTATCTCAGTAGTGAGTATCTTATCTTGAAAATCTGAGTGCATTTGGTTACTCCTTTCTGTTCAGGTTGACTGGAGAGTTCTTCAGCTGCCATTGCCATCTGCTTTCCCACCTGTGCTCCACACTGCTTTCTGTCCTCGTCAGAGATTTCAGTTTTTCATTGTACTTTAGTTTTTCTCTTCTCTGACCTTCTGGATATCAAACTCAACTTCTACGAATTTCTGTTAAATTTACAATAGTTTGCAAGCTTTTGCTGTTTTTAATGGATGTTCATTGTGCATACAGCTGCAGTCATTACAGATGGGTTATCCTGCCGCCAGGCGGGTCCTCGGCTTAGGCCCAGACCACGACATCTCGGCCTGCTGTTTTTGTGGTAGATTCAACAAGCGCACTATTAAGCGCCGGGCGGAGTTCGCCCTTCGCTATTTTGGCAAAAAAATTAATTTTATTATGTCGTCTGATACTCTGACTCCAGTTTTGAGCAAAAGACGCAAAGATAAGGACAGACATACGAGGTCCACACCGACTACTAAGACCACACTAAGGCCGACTACCGGTTCTCCGGTGCTCAGCGAGGCGCCTACGCAGCCCCTGAGTACCGATGACACTACATTACCGGTGTCTGCAGTACCCGAGGTCGCAGGCTCCTCTGTCCCCATTCCTACTGCAGATACCGACGCCACTCTTGGCGGAGAAACTCAGAATTTAGACATGCCTGCCATTTCTCAAGGTGTCTTCAGGCCTTCCTCCTTCTCTATTAAAGCTTTCACTAAATCTAAAGCAGCCATGAAAACCAAAAAAACAGGGTCCTCAGACCCCCTCTCAAGGCCCCATGCCTAAAAAGATGCTTAAAATGGCTGAGGATTTGATTACTCTTATCAGGGGTTCTCAACCCCCCTCTGACAAAAGGCCCAGATTAGAGGAAGACTACTTTTCCTCAGATCAAGCTTCTATTACTGAGGACCAGGATTATGCCTATTCTCCTTTCGAAGACTCTGATGCAGAGGAGTCTATTCCCTTGGTCTCCCCCCTGAGGACTACTCTTTTGGGGAAACCCTGCATACATTGAGGGAACACTTTCACTGGGGAGGCCAAGATTACTCAGATTCCAAGAAAAGGCTCAGGGAATTTCTTCTGCTCCCCCAGCATAGGCCCCTGGCTATCCCTCCTGTTTTAGATATATTGGATGATGTGTACACAGAAGCCAGCCTTAATCCAGATTCTTTGCCTCCAGCTCCTGTTAAACCAGACTGGTATTACCGGGTTCCTGATTCTCACCAGTTCCTATACAAAAGCCATACTGCTGACCCAGAAACTATTTCACAGGGACCCAAGGGAATTAAGGCCTCTACTACTAAAAACTCATTACCTTCAGAGAGAGATTCCAGAGCTTTAGAAAGCTGGGGGGAAAAAGGTGTACACCTCTGCCACTTTAACCATGAGGGCATTAAACTGTCAGTTCCATATGTTAAAGTATCAACAGTTTTTGTTATCTCAGTTGAAAAGCAAAATGACACAACCACAACAACCAGATTTAAGAGTTGCAGGATTTGTTGCATGGTGCAGAGCAAGTGGGTAAACATACCTTGCAGTGTGATTTTGATGCTTTAGAGGCCTCATGTAGAGCTGCTGTTACAGGGTCTGTTATACGTAGGCATGCTTGGCTCAAAGAGCAAACCTTACCAGATCATGTCAAAGCTAAATTATTAGATGCACCTCTTCAAAAAGATGTATTGTTTGGTGTTAAAGCTGTGGTGGTACTAAAGAAAATGGAGGAAAAAGCGAAATCAATGCAAACAGTGAAAGATTTCCTGCAGGTACAACCTCCATGTTTCAGCAGGAAACTGGCCTTCAAAAAATTGGTCCTTTCCAGCCACGGACAGACCACAAAGGGGCTGATACAGACGCCCAAGGGGTAGAGGGCAACCTCAAGGATCTTTCAGAGCCAAGCACCAACCCCAAGAGGTGGAGAAGATAGATCAGTCATTTAGAAAACAGTCACAATGACTTCCCCCTACACCTGCCAAGCAAAGCTTTAATGGCAGCACCTTTGGGCAGAAAACGGGCATTATTCTCAAAAAATTGGCATATTGTTACAAAAGACAAATGGATTCTGGACATTATAGACAGAGGCTACAGGTTCCACTTTCACACCCTTCCAAAAATGAGAGGCATGCCAAACCTGCCACAAAATCAAAGGGCAGAGGCACAAAAACAAATTGCAGCTCTCATGGACATGAAAGCGATTCAAGAGGTACCTGCAAAAGAACAAGGTCAATGGTTTTATTCCAGACTATTCCTGGTACCAAGGAAAGACAAAGATTGGAGACCTATCTTAGACCTATCCATCCTAAACACATCTACAGGTGCCAAAATTCAAGATGCTCACATTACAGCAGCTTCTTCCCATGCTGGGCAAGGAGTCTTGGCTGGTAACATTGGACCTCAAGGAGGCATACTTGCATGTTCCTATCGGACAAGATTGCAGAAGATACCTCAGATTTCTTGCAGGTTCAACCCATTACCAATTCTCTGCATTGCCCTTTGGCTTATCTACTGTGCCCAGAGTGTTTACGAAATGCCTGGCATCAGTAATCGCCTTCTGCAGACTACAAAGAATACAAATCTACCCATATCTGGAAGACTGCCTGATCCAAGCGGACAGCAAGGACATACTACTGAAACACCTGGCATTTGTAATAAAACTGTTGAACTTCCTGGGATACACAGTCAACAAAAAGAATTGAAAACTAATACCCTCTCATCAAATAATTTTCTGGGTGCCAGCTTGAATACAGCCACCCAGATGGGCCTACCTCACGCCAGACAAACAAGGGCAACTGTCTCAATACTTCAGCAAAATGGCAACTTTCACCAGGCTAACTGCAAGGAAAGTCCTGCAGGCTCTGGGATTCATGGCATCTTGCATCCTACTAATCCCATGTGCAAAGCTGCATATGAGGAAACTTCAATGGTACCTAAAAAACTTATGGTCTCAACACAGCCACAGCTTGGAAACAATTATACCACTCATTCCATGCCTTCAAAAGGAATTTTTGTGGTGGGCTCAAGCATGCCAAAGAAACACAGGTCTCCCTTTCTGTGTACCTCAAGCAACTCAAATCATCACAACAGACGCCTCGGACTACGCCTGGGGGGCGCACATGACAGATCGGTGCATTCAGGGCAAATGGTCCCAAAAAGAAAAGCACCTTCACATCAATCAAAAGGAAATGCTAGCAGTAATAAATGCTATTATAGCTTTCAAGGACCTTCTGCAACCAGGTCAACTATTGATAAGAATGGACAACACCACAGTTATGTAGTACATAAACAAACAGGGAGGAACACATTCATACCCCCTATGCAGACTGGCCATGTCACTTTGGAACATGGCCATGGACTTACAAATCGAGCTACAAGCACAGTACTTGCCAGGCAAGGAAAACACACTGGCAGACAACCTAAGCAGAAATATGATAGATCCACACGAATGGAAGTTGCATCCAAAAGTTTACAGAAATAATCCAAGCATGGGGAAGGCCAGACACAGATCTCTTTGCATCCCACAAAAATCACCAATTGACAAATTCTCCTCAAGGATTTTCCATCCAAAGGCCAGGAGAGTGGGTGCTCTCTCTTTCAGTTGGACATCAATGACAGTTTATGCTTTCCCACCTCTTCCTCTGCTGCCCAAAGTTGTATTGAAAACCAGAGCAGACAGACCAAAGATGATTCTCATTGCTCCAGACTGGCCAAGACAACACTGGTACCCACTCCTGAGGAGCCAGACACATTCCCCACCATGAACCCTGCCTCTAATGCCTCTTCTCCTGACTCAGCACAGCTTCAAAACTCTTCACAGCCAGCTAAAAACACTCTCAATCTAGCCGCATGGAAGATTCCTTAGCATCACAACAGACCCTACTCTCCAAGGAGGTGCAGGATGTCATTTTGGAGGCCAGAAGGCCGTCAGCTAGAAAAGCTTACTCCGCAAAATGGAAATGGTTTTGTGTCTGGAATGAGAAAAAGGGCCAGGATCCTGGAAAACTGAATTTACCTCAAATACTACAGTATCTAGCTGAGCTGCTAAGCAGTGGACTTTCATTCCCCTCCATCAAAATCCATGCCTTAGCCATTTCTGCAGAATACAACACTGATCCACCCTTATTCTCTCACCCTCTCAAGACAGTTCCTCAGAGGGGCTAAGAATCTAAGACCCCCAAGGAAACAGCCAATACCTGCTTGGGATCTCAATTTAATTCTGGAAAAACTGACCTTGCTTCCCTTTGAGCCAGCTGCCTCATCAGATTTGCAATATTTGTCCTGGAAAACAGCTTTCCTTCTGGCTATTACCTCAGCTCATAGAGTTTCAGAACTACAAGCTCTCATGGCTGTGCAGCCTTTTATCATCTTCCATCAGGACAGAGTTTCCTTACGAACCAACCTGTCCTTTATGCCTAAAGTGGTATCCAGGGTCGCTTTGAATCAGGCCATACACTTGCCTACCTTTTATCCAAATCCTCAAAACAAAGGGGAGAGATTACTACATTCCTTGGACATCCACAGACAACTGCGTTATTATTTGGACAGAACAAAGCCTTTCAGAAAATCAGAACAGCTCTTTGTGTCCTATGCTGTAGGAGCTCAAGGTAAGCCAATTTCCAAACAGACAATCTCAAAATGGATAGCCCACTGCATACGCTTTTGCTATTCTTTTCATGGCAAAACTGTACCTACAGGCATCAGATCTCACTCCACAAGGGCCACAGCTACCTCTGCAGCTTTCCTCAGAGGAGTTCCTACCAAAGATATTTTGGAAGCGGCCACTTGGAGTTCTGTGCATACCTTCAAGCACTACCACCTGCCATTATACTCCAACACTAGAGCAGGCCTTGCCACTGCAGTCTTGCAGGGCATTCTGGCTCCTCCTAGTTCCACCTAGTGCCTACCACCCCTTTCTTAGCTTTGGGATTCTACCCATCTGTTATGACTGCAGCTGTATGCACGATGAACATAGTACAGTTTTGTACCTACCATAAATGTAGATGTTTGAGTGCTAATACAGCTGCAGTCCAGGTTTCCCTCCCTCCTTCCCCTCTTGGGACAGGCCTATAGGCTAACACATCCTCATACAACCTGATTGGGGTGTTCATTTATGGTGTATTTGCTTGCAACTACTGTATTTTGATTATATTGCATTGCTTTATTACACAAATTTATGTATTGCCTTCCTTCTGGGGGCACCTAGAAAATGGCGTCGGCTGGTTCCTTTGTACCCCTATCGCTCTGACGTCAGGGAAGAAGCGACGACAACCGATGCCAGACCTAGTCTTGGAATTCAGCCGACCGAGGACCCGCCTGACGGCAGGAGAACCCATCTGCTATGACTGCAGCTGTATTAGCACTCTAACATCTACATTTATGGTAGGTACAAAACTGTACTTTATGTTGCCCAATGAGGAATGTGGCTGCAACTGTTCACTAACACGTCTACAATTTAAACAAGAAGGCTATTACAAATGTGGATCCCTGATACTTGGAGACAGAAAAATGCATAGTCACTGACCATGTATGGTATACGATGCTGGAGATGTTGCCAGTTTCCTCAATATGAAATATTTCCATATGTACATTTATAACTTCAAATGAAGTGATTTCCAAACTATTGGTTGCCATTGGATGTTGCTCAAAATTCGGTGATATTTGCACTGCAAGTTGTACATTTATTTATTTTTATTTATAATTTATTTATCATTTGTTGACTGGGAAAGTCCGACTAGGTTCCACAGAGCCTGTTTTCAGCGGAGGCCCGGGGAGAGATGCTCCAGATGCATGTCTTTGGAATGTGGGAGGAAACCTGAGTACCCTGAGGAAACCCACGCGAATCTTGAAAGAAATCCAGTGTTACCTACATAATTGTACATGTAAGCAATTTCACATAGTTGTACAAATGAGCATTTTCATATTTTGGCAAGTATAGGTTCATAGGTTCATACTAGGCTATCTGCCCAAGGGCATTTATAAGCCTAGCCCATAGTTATGTGGCTTTCGCCACCCCTTTAGTTTGAATAAAAACTATGCCTATCATTTTGCTGTGCCTCTGTCAAGCAGTGACACTGAAGTAATCCCTGGGGTATATCTGCAATCTCCCATCCATTGGTCAAGATTCCTCTTGAACAAGGCCAGAGAGGTGCTCTGCCTCACATGTACCAGGATTTTGTTCCACAGCACAGGGAGTCTCTGGTTGATGAATCTGTCCCTCCAGCACGTTCTATTTATAACCGTGTCAAGGTTTAAGTCTCCCGCCCTTGTGGTTCTGAGGGATCTAGATTTTTTGAGGTGAAGCATATTCATCAAATCTGGGTTTGACATGGCCTTATATGTCAGGCACAGGTCACCTCTGAGCAAGCGGTATGAGACTGAATAGAGCTGGAGTTCTTTCAGTCGGGCAGCATAAGACATATTTTTGAGACCCTTTATCCTTTTGGTGAGGAACTTTTGGTGCCTTTCATGCTGCAGCAGGTGTCTGGTCAGATACATTCGAGCGGGCATTGTACTCAATCATAGGTCTAATGAGTGATGAGTGCAGGGGGACGATGACCTCCCTTGATCTAGATGTGAATCCCTTCATGATCAGGTGGGTGATATAGAAGGTTTTCCTAACTACTTTAGCAACATGAGTGTCAAGCGAAGGCTACTGTCAACCTGGGTCCCCAGATCCCTGATGACTTTTTCTGTGCTCAGTGGATTGCCACCTATATGGTAGCTAGAGGTAACCTTGTTTTTCCCGAAGGATATGATTATGCATTTTTTGGCGTTTAACTTCAGGCCATGGCTCTGGCACCAGTTATCCATTTCTGTGAGGCCCTTCTGGAGGATATCTGTGTCAGATGTGTTTTCGACTATGGCGCCCAGTTTGCAGTCATCTGCAAACTTTGTCAGCCATAACCCTCCTGTGTTTGCTTGTACTTCAGAAAAGTAGATGCCGAACAAGAGTGGACCCAGGACTGAGCCCTGTGGGACACCACTTGTGACAGGCTTTGAGTCTGACATGGCTCCAGCAACTCTGACCCTGTGGGTTCTGTCACTTAGCCAGTTTGCAACCCATCTTGTGATGTATGGGTTTACATTCAAGCTGATGAGTTTTTCGATGATACCTGAGTGGGGTATTGTGTCGCAGGCCTTTGCCAGGTCGAGGTAGGCTGTATGGACTGCCTTTCCCTCATCAATGGCCTTGGTGACTGTCTCGAAAAAGTCAACCAAGTTTAAGAGGCAGGATATGCCTTTGACAAAGCCAAACTGGGTTGGATCCAAAGTCTGCAAGTTCCCTATGTCTTTATTTGAGTTCCATTATGATCCTCTCCATGGCTTTGCAGATAAGGCTTGTCAAGCTAATGGGGCGGTAATTTCCAGGGTCTGTGGAGGCACCGCCCTTATCTCAAAGAAGTACTCGGAATTCTTGCTTTCATGTAGGGTGTGCAATTTTAAAGGTATGAAAGTTTCTTATAAAACTTCACAAAGTATAATTTTGAGCATGTTTGTTATAATATATTACAGTTCTGCTGTAAAGTCTAACCTGGAGATTCACTGCCCAAACACCTGTAGTGTAAAAAAAAAAAAAAAAAAAAAAGTCTGTTTCAGCGATGCAGTGATTTCTATGATTCAGGGACTCCTTAGCTGCAATTAAGAACGAACTTGACTAATTTTGCATGTCTGTGAATTGCTGTCAACTACCACAATTGCAGCTCAGCACTTTCCTGCACTAGTTAACATTAGTGACACATGCATTGAGCTGGCAGTGGCCATCCCCCATTCTGTCACTTGCATGTACGTATACACACACACATTATGTACCCCATAGCTAACCCTGATTTGTCAGACACTCTGTCTTTGTACATATTCCCAGCCCTCGTAAATCGCTGACTACAGTCAATGCCAGGCACTTTTATGTGACAGCAAATCACATGTCAATCATCCCCCTTGTGATGTCAAGTGTTCCAACTCTGTCTTGAAGCCTCCTTACATATGGGCACATGCCCATCCCTGTCAACAGTCCCCATTTTTGCCGAATGGCTACATTTTAGACTGTTTTGTTCTGTTCCTCATATAATATGTGGGTTTCTGGTAAACCATTGAGGCTTGCAAGTTGTAAATTAGACATTTGAGTTCAGACTTTATATCCTTCAGTGAATACATGCAAATGCAAAAGCTGTACTAGCAACTTTATATCCCCATTATTTTTGGCTTTGTTTAGATTTCTTGTGCTACAAGTTGAGAGGTATGCTTGTAGGTGTCCTGTCCCACTCCTTAACTTCTTAACTCTCAAACTTTTGCAGCCCTGGAATAAAGCCAGAGAACTTCATCATACTTTGGGGGGGGGGGGGGTTGCTATTCTAATCAGTTAATGTAGTAGGTTAATGCTGTTTCCTGTGTCAAGGGTGCAGGGTTCCTTGCCTTTTCCCCCTTCTGTCTACTTAAAATAGCAATTCAAACTATTTTTTTTATGTCCTCCCTGGTGTCTAGTGGTAGGACAAATCTAATATCCTCTTTGTGAGGTGGGGAATCTTTAAAAAATCCTTTAGTGTCCTTGTTTTCTAGTAGTCTCCCTGACCAAAGTCTTTTGAAGAGTATCCCTGGTGTCTAATATTCCCCTGACCCCAAGTGCCATTAAGGCATAGTGTTTTGCTCCTTCGTCTTGATGGCTAGTATTTCCACAAGTCAATGTTGCATTTGCATCCTGATCTCCGAGCTGTGAGTATTGAGCAACTTTGAGCCTTTTTTGGCAAGTGTTTTTGCTGTTAGTGTGTAGGGGTTAGTTAGTCTAGGAAAGTGAAGTAGGACTGCCACCCCCCTACCTCCACCCACCCTCCCAGTTGCACTCTGAAACACTCACCCATTTTCCTCTGTCAACTAGTTTGCTAATTCTAAAGGAGAGCATATGGTTAGTTTAGCATATGCCTCTCCCCTAATGCCTTATTGCCATTTAACACCATCATTGACACAGCCCACAGCAGAGCTGCACATATTCATGCTGAAGCATCGTGGTGGGGCTGTCTGAATTCTCTGAATACAGAAAGGTTATGTCACAGGAACTTTTCTGAATTCCATCCTGATTGTACTGCCTTTTTAATAATGTAAAGAATTTTTGCTTGCAACATTATTGTTCAATATCTTGAACATTAAATATGAAAATTTGTTGCATGCTTTTGAAATGTATTTATTTTTTTCAGAAAGTATTGTGGAACATGCAAGTGTGTAGGCTGCTTGAGGTGATATTCCGCAGTTCAGAGGTGTTAATGAGCTAATATAAACTGCTTACAGCAGCGCATTCATGTCTCATTACTTCTAGGATTCTTTTGATATCCACAAAATATAGCTGTATTTGTCAGTGGCACAGTCCCCTTTGGGCAGAAGGTCATGGGTTCTATTTACACACAGGTAGCTGAATTACTGACACTGTAGTGCAGTATAAGGGAGGCGTTGCATTCCGGAGTGTGCCATCCTTTGGATGAGACATTAAACCAAGGCTCCAACTGCTTGAGTTGATGGTAGCACAGGTGGATGTAAAAGATTCCACAGCACCTATCAAAATAGTAGTGGTCCTTTATATACAAAAATAAGTCTTACAAAGTATTTACATATGTACAAATATGTAAATATACTAATCTGTTTGCACACATTCATAATTTCCTTTACACTCATGACAAAGTTTCATCCCTGTTAGACCCCCCACTCATTTTCCATAACCACCTTGTGATTTTACTTAATTTTGTTACTAAAATCCATTTACCATTAAACATTTCATTTATTCTTTCATTCCATATAACCCATATAACATAAAATAACATTTTATTTCTTCATCTGAAGTAGTTTACTTCATTTTGTCTTCAACCGGTGGGTTACGGATCCGAGACTGATCCGAGCCGGCAATTTCACAAGCATCTGCTCTGAGCTCCAAGCTCCTCTCCTTACCCACCACCTTCCTTCCCCCAGATCTCATTTGCCGCGGTTTGTGTTTGCATCCTGATCTCCGAGCTGTGAGTATTGAGTAACTTTGAGCCTTTTTTGGCAAGTGTTTTTTCTGTTAGTGTGTAGGGGTTAGTTAGTGGTGTAGGTTCCCCTTTCCTTCCCGCTCACTAGTGTGTCGTGTTTATATATTTAAAAAAAAAAAAGTCAGTGTTCTTTCTTTTCCCCTCAGCTGTCTGTATGGATTGGTTGGGGGTAGTCTTAGGCTATTGTGCTTTCTTAGAATGGCTGATCAAACGAAACAGGTGTTTTGGAAATGCACAGTGTGGCCATAAGCTGTCACCTGCCAATGGCCACACACTGTGTTATCTGCTTAGGTGTGGCCCACCTGTCGACGGACTGTAGCATTTGTGTGGGGTTTTAACCCGTGAGCTCTGAAAAGACCGCAGGGCTAAACTCCTTATGAAGGGCCTTCTCCCTGCTTCTGAGGCGGTCATTTCTTCCTCTTTGGTGGTCACGGCTGTGACCACATCTTCAGTCTCCATAGCTCTCTCTCTTCCTCCTGTTTCTAGGCCTGGGGAAGGGGACCCCGTAAGGCTAAAGAAAAGAGGGGGCGCACAAAGGTGACACACGGAAAGAGGTCCCCAGATCATTCTGCCCTGGCGGGGGGGGGGGCTATTAAGGTGCAGGTTATTTCTAGACCGATCTCCCCTCTGCTCCAATCACCTCGTTTTTCTCCGGAGGTGGAGGAGCCTAGGTCATCTTCCAGGGCTTTGGTACACCGATTAGCTAAGGTGGAGTCCGTAGCCTCGTCGAGGTCCACCCATAGCCTTTCAGAATCTGACAAGGATAAAATGATGAGGTTTATTAGGTTGCAGATCCAGATGAGTCTTACCAGCTCCCTCTCCCTCTGGAGGGGGTAGATCGCTCCCCTTCTTTTCACTTATTTCTCCTTCTCTGACCCAACCATCTGCTTCGGCGTATTTTGAGATCTGAGGAGCTTCGTCAGGAGGTCGGCACCGATGGTACTTGCTATCTCGACTCCGGCAGTTACCTAGAGCATGTCTGATCCGAGGGGGTGGAGTTTATCCCGTCTGCTTTGATCTTGTCCGGTCGAGGACATCTCAGCGCTCCGTCTCCTTTGGGACCGGGTCCGATCCCCTCATGAGACCCGGGGAGAGCAGCTGCTGTGCTATGGTCCCAGGAAGTTCGCTCTCCGTCGGCATTCGAAGTAATGGATAGTGCTCTCTGTTAGATCAGTACCGCCTGACTATTTCTTTGGATTCCGCCCCGACTCCCCCTGCTCTGGGTGCGACTCCCATCATTTTTACCGCTGGGACAGTCCATGCTCGAAGAGCCCCAGATGGTTCCCCTTGAGGAACATCGGGCAGCTTGCAAGCCCTCTCCGGACAGCCCCACCGGAGAGGTTCCTCAAGTGTATGTGCAAGAGAAGGCACTTGGACTCCTCCCCGGAGTCCCTCACGGAGGACACTGACTTGGAGGAAGGGGAAGGTTCCCCAAGATCACGTCCCGAGGATGTCTCCTTTGGAGACATCATGGAATTTTAATGCCAGCGGGGAGGCTGGTCCACCCCAAAACCTTACTCAGATGAGTCTGTGTTCCTGGAGGCCTTCAGCACGGGCCTACTTCCTGGGTGTGCCCCCCCCCCCTGGATCCTTTGGTGGACTTTATCACTTCGCTGGCTTGGAAGGAACTGGACACCATGGAGCCTATTCCAAGGTGCCCTGATAAAATTTTAAGCCCTCCTTCGGAGAGATCTGCCTGGAACAAAGGGTTCCCTGTAGAAGCTTTGGTGGTAACAGCGCCCACCAAGAGGGAGCTAGCTCAGGAGAGTTCCACGGTCCATCCCCCCGACTGAGAGTGCAGGATAATGGACCACCTAGGGAAGCGCGTGTATGCGTCAGCAACCTTTTCTGTAAGGGTGCAGAACTACTTGGCCCACGTTATTCGACTGCATTCGCTGAGTTCCTCTTGGGTCCACATCAGAGGGCAAAAATACATTCTCCGCGAGGATGGCCACACTGAAAGCGGTCTCAAATACGTCCATGCTCCTCTCGCACATCACCGAGGGAGCAGCTAGGGCAGCTGAGTCCGACGTTGCCATGAGGTGTCATGCCTGGCTTAGATTGTGTCAGTTCTCTGAGCCCTTTAAGATGTCTTTTACGAATGCCCCTTATAACGGTTCTTCCCTTTTTGGTAAGACCGTCTGACATGTCGGTCCAAAGTGAGAAGGACTGGAAGACACTGCCATTGGGATCCACTTCTCGAACCCTCAAAG
Organism: Protopterus annectens; assembly: GCF_019279795.1. Classification (NCBI taxonomy): domain Eukaryota; kingdom Metazoa; phylum Chordata; order Ceratodontiformes; family Protopteridae; genus Protopterus; species Protopterus annectens. The sequence goes on from NC_056735.1 coordinate 1,844,394,771, forward strand.
ATCCTTTTCTCTGAATCAGCGAGGGCAAAAGATATGGTTCCGGAAGTCTCAATATTCCCTGGACGTTCAGGGCTCGTCTTCCCCTAGAGGCAGAGGGGGGGTCAAGACAGACGCCGTCACAGGGGCAGAAGGTCTGAGGAATTTTGGGTCTCAAGAACCGTTCTCTGACAGGCCCATGCAGCACCCTGAGGGGTTGCCCGACTGCTGTGCTCTGGTGGCAGTCGGGGGTCACCTGTCGTTGCACCCGACGGCATGGAAGTCCATGTCATCAGACCGTTGGATGCTACAGATCATATCCAGAGGTTATACAATCCTTTTTGTCATATCCAGAGGTTATACAATCCCTTTTGTGGCTCTCCCCGTGCCACCCAAACACCTCCTGGACTTACCACCCGTGCAAAGGGAGGCAGCAGCATTGGAGGAAATCAAGCTGCTAAAGAAGCAAGCCATCAAACCCGTCCCCTGAGATCAGTCCGGATCGGGCATCTATTCCAGGTACTTTTTGGTGCCAAAAAAGACTGGGGACTTAAGGCCCATTCTGGACCTGTCAACCCTAAACCTGTCCATTGCCAAAGAGAAGTTCGTTACAGTCCATCCTGGCTTACTTGCAAGAGAGAGACTGGATGTGCTCGATAGACCTCCAGGATGCTTACCATCACATAGATGCACAAAAGCTCCAGGAGGTTCCTTTGCTTCCTGCTAGGGGCCAATCATTGTCAGTTTCAAGCTCTACCCTTTGGTCTTACCACAGCCCTCAAGGTATTCACCAAGGTTATGGCAGTGGTAGCAGCTCATCTGAGGCTTCAGTGGATTCAGGTCTTTCTGTTCCTGGACAATTGGCTCCATGCTGCTTCCACTAAGCGTCTACTTGTCAGGCCAGGGACTTTCCTACGTCTAGCAGATCATCTAGGAATTAGTCAACACTGCCAAATCTCTCTTACACCCTGTTCAGGTCATAGAGTTCATTAGAGTACAGTTAGACACCTTGCAGAGAAAGTCTTCCTAACTTCAGCAAGAGTTTGAAATCTACAAATGCACGTAGCTGTCATTTTTCACTCGTATCTACTGCCAGCGGAGGCAATGTTGCGAACCCTCTACTCTATGGCTGCCACGATTACACTTCTTCCGTGTGCTCGTTTGCATATGCGAGTACTACAGTAGACTCTTGCGATACAATGGTCTGTGCTGGATCCTCCACTGACCCATCGGATACACATAAGCAAAGCCTGCAGGGTGTACCTCCTTTGGTGGATGCATTTTTGGACATACTCGAGGGACGTCCATTTGCAGCCGTGGCCCAAGCCACAGTGACCACGAACACTTCCCAGCTAGGGTGGGGGGCATTGCTTGGGAAGGACAGTCCAACGTATGTGGTCCTGGATAGAGACCAGTTTTGCATATCAATGTTCTAGAAATTAGCATTTCTTTTAGCGTTGCATACCCTTCAAGCCTTTCTCTTCCTCTGGGAACAATTGCAATTCAGTCAGACAACATGGTGGTCTGGTACAATAACAAACTGGGAAGGACCAGCTCCTACTCCCTTTGTCGTGAGGCCATGAGAGTTTGGGAATGGGCGCTCTCCACCAGTCGCTTTCTGGTAGCAACGCACATTCCGGGATGGTCCAAAATTCTGGCGGACAAGCTAAGCTGTTCTATCCTGATGCCTTACGAGTCATCTCGGAGTCCTTCAATAGCGGAGCAGATATTTCTAAAGTGTGGTCAGCCTTGCTGCGATTTCTTCATCTCCTTCCAACGCGAAGTGCAGCGAGTTCTTAACTACGAACCCCCCACTGGGGGAATCCCCCAGAGACCCTGTCGTCCATGCTTGGCCTCCTGGTCTTTATGCTTATCCTCTGTTATCTCTTGTCCCAAAGTTTTTACAGAAAGCGCATCGACTGGGGAGCAAAGTCATCCTCTTGCCCAGTTTTGGCCTTGCCAGGTTTGGTTTCCCTTCCTCTGGTCTCATCTTCTAGTTCCTCCTTGAATTTTGGATCCTCGCCCGGATCTCATATCTCACCCTTCAGGGGTCCCTCATCCGAACCTGGACAGTTTGAAGCTCACAACTTGGCTGCTTTAGTTCCCCTAATTGCCAGGACTCCCGATTGTCTCCTGTCAAGTCTATTTTGGTGGCAGCTCTTAAATCCTCCACCAGAAAAATCTACCATAGCAAATGGAAGCGTTTTTCCATCTGGGCCTCTCAGAGAAACTCTGATCCCTTCTCTGCATCAATTCCTGGCTATTCTTGAATTTTTGGCAAACCTTTTTCAACAAGGGGCTAGCTCTTCTACAGTGAAGGTACAACTTGCTGCTATTTCCAATTTCCACGTTGGTGAAAATGACTTTGGCTTCTTCCATATTGTGCAAAGCCTTTATCAAAGGTACCTTTCTCTTGCGCCCTCCGGTCAAAGATCCTACTCCTCCATAGGACCTTACCTTGGTGTTGCTCCTCCTTTTGAACTGGCTGCAACAGTAAACCTTAAATTTCTCTTCTGGAAGACTGCCTTTCTAGTGGTTATCACCTCGTCTAGGAGGGTCTCGAAACTCCAGGCATTGTCTGTCAAGGTTCCGTACATGGTTTTCCACAAGGTCAGGGTTTCTCTTTATACCAATCCCTCTTTTCCTCCCAAAGTGACCTCTGAGACAAACATCAGTCAAGACCATCAATCTACCTATTTTCTTCCCAAATTTCAAAAATAAAGGTGAATACAGGTTGCGTTTGTTAGATGTTCATAGACAACTACGTTTTTACTTACACAGACCAAAGTCTTTCTGAAAGTCTGATCAGTAGTTTGAGTCTTTTCTAAACTGTTTTTGGGTAAACCCATTGCCAAGGTGACTATTGCTGAATGGATTTCTCTCTATTTTTCAAGTGTACAAAGACTAGGGCTTGTCTCCTCCAGGTCAGGTTAGAGCCCATTCCACCAGGTCCATGGCTACTTCAGCGGCCTTCTGGTCCCGGGTGTCCTTGAATGATATCTGTTCTTCGGCTACTTGGTCCTCATCTCATACTGTTATTTCCCACTATAAGTTGGATTTGGTATCTAGAGGCCGGGCATCTTTTTGGCTCCGTGGTGCTTCGGAACATCCTTCCAGGAGGGCCACCCAAGGGTATAGGTAGCTGGGGACTCTGTCCCACAGGCTGAAGACCAAAATGAAGTAAACTACTTCAGATAAAGAAGTTATGTACTCAACATAATGTTCCATCTGAGTAGTTGTACTTCATTTGTCTTAACCCCCCCCCCCCCCCCCCCGAGCCTGCTGGCTTAGTATGTAGCAGAGTACGCTTTTGCGGCTCTATTTGGGAAAAGTTGGTGAGATAAGATTTTGTTGGATCGGGTTCTTTGTTTTTTGGGGGTAGCAAACTCTATCTGAGGGAAGAAATGTGGTGGTGTGTTATGGGTAGGGGGAGGAGCTTGGAGCTCTGAGCAGTTGTTTGTGAAATTGCCGGCTTAGATCTGTCTCGGATCCGTAACCCACAGGTTGAAGACAAATGAAGTAGAACTACTTGGAACGTTATGGTGAATACATAACTTCTTTTAACATATTCTTTACTTTTCTAATATCCATGTTAATCACATCCATGCTTATTTGATCCATCTTCAAAAAAGTCTTTACACAGTATTCCCCATGAACTTTTTCACACTAACCTTGCAAAAACACGTTACATTGTTTACATTGTCCAGAATAAACTTTCTATCACTTTTCTTTTTATATGGCATATTTCCTTTTAAAATATTGACATTCTGCCTTCTGATTATACCATTTGCTTCTTATGTTTTCAGCTGTTAGATTTTCCCATGGTTTTACATAGTAATGTTTTTTTATCAATGCAGTCTTATACCATATTTTACTATCTTTTTATGTATCACTTTTTATTTTCCACAAAAGTATTTTTTCTTGGAAACATTTTTTCTTCACTTATACACTTACTCTTTTACCATATCATACTTGTATTTATTACAGTTTTACTACTAATCTCGCATCTTCATTTATCCACTTTAACACTTTTGGGTTAATTAACCCCAAACCGCCTCCTTTATATCCAAACCCCTCTTTTTACTGGGTTTAATCTAGAAGCTCATATAAATGGAAAAAAATATATATATCTGCATTAATTCCTTTCCAAATACAGT
>NC_056735.1:1844842250-1844844750 GCF_019279795.1 Protopterus annectens
ACAGGAGTATCCTCCTTATTCTCATTCTGATGTGGCTGATTCCACTCCTACAGCTTCTCCTCCTGAGGTTTTCTCATTTTCAGAGACTCTGCATTCCAGGGGGGAGCACTTAAAGTGGGAGGGCCGGGTTTACTCTGTTCCCAGGAAAGGGCTTGGGGAATTTTTTTTTTTACCCCAGCATGGGCCCTTAGCTATACCTCCTGTGTTGAATGTGGTGGAAGATGTTTTGCAGGGGCTTCCTGAACCCTGACTTTGCCTCCTGCCCTGTTAAACCTGATAGGTACTATGGGGTCCCGCTCATAAGTATTTTTTTAAGAGTCCTAGGGGAAAAACTTTTTCTCGGGGGCCTAAAGGTGTGGAGGCCTCTGTGGTTAAAAATCCTGTGCCCACTGATAAAGAGGCGAGGGGCTTGGATGGGTGGGGAAAGAAAGTGTATACTTCTTCCACTTAGCCATGAGAGCGTTGAATTGTCAGTTTCACATGCTAAAATATCAAAATTATCTCCTTTCACAATTAAAATCTAAGGTGGATGCTTTGGAAGGTATTGAGTGTAAAGAGTTGCTGGATTTAGTTCATGTGTCTGAACAAGAGGGTAAGGATTCTTTGCAATGTGGTTTTGATGCTGTACAGGCCTCCCCGAGGGTGGTAAGTTCTGTTTTTCCCAGGCATGCCTGGTTGAGGATCAGAATTTAGCTGAGCATGTTAAGACAAGGATTTTGGATGCTCCTTTACAGTCTGATGTTTGTTTGGTTCCCTGTGGAAGCATTTTTAAAAAAAATGGAGGACAAAGCTAAGTCTATGCAAACTGTTAAAGATTTTTGCAGGTGCAGCCACCAAGTTTAGTAGAAATTGGCCTGCAAAGGGGGTGGACATATCCTGCTTATGATTCCCAGTCTAGGGGTAGGTCTAGAGGGTGGGGGCAGAGCTCAAGGTTCTTTAGGCCTAGAACGGGGAGTTCACCTGCTCAGACTTCTGGTGGGGGCAGGGGTCCCTTTCGAAACAGACCCAATGACCTGCCTTTTCAGCTGCCAGTAGATTCTCCTGGCAGCTCCTTTGGGAGGAAGACTGTCTTTTTTCAAAGAAAATTGGGATTTAATTACTCAAGACAGATGGGTGTTGGATATCATTCACCAGGGTTACAGGTTTTATTTCCATACATTGCCCCTTTCAAAGGCATGCCAGCGTTCCTCCTCCACAAAGAAAGAGGCTCACAAGAAAATTTCTCAGTTACTCCAAGGGGGCCATTCAGCCAGTCCCTGTATCAGAAAGGGGCCTAGGATTTTATTCTCCTGTTCCTAGTACCAAAGAAGGGGAACACGTGGAGACCAATTTTGGATTTATCTTCCTCAACACTTATCTGGACATTCCCAAGTTCAAGATGTTGACATTACAACAGCTTTTACCTCTGCTGGGCAAAGATCACTGGATGGTAACTTTAGATCTCAAGGAAGCTTACCTTCATGTGCCTAAAAACTAAGTTGCAGGAAGTATCTGCTTTGAGCTGGAAATTCTCATTATCAGTTCTCTGCATTGCCCTTTGGCTTATCTACTCCCCCAGAGTATTCACAAAGGTTCTGGCTCCAGTGATAGCTTACTTCAGGCTAAAAGGAATTCAAATCTATCCTTACTTGGACGACTGCCTGATTCTGGCTCAAGAAAAGGAAGACCTTCTACAGCATCTGGAATATGTTATAGCAGTGCTAAGGGGGTATTCTGTAAACGAAATAAAGTCCAGTCTAGTACCCTCTCAAGACATGTGCTTTCTGGGTGTGAGACTGAATACAGCAGCCCAGAGGGCCCTTTTTTAACCCCGGACAAAAAAAAGAGTCTACCCCTTTTACTTCCATCAACTATCTCATCAGTCCTTTGACTGCAAGGACAGTCCTTCAAGCATTAGGGTTCATGGCATCTTGTATTCTGGTGCTTCCCAATGCCAAACTGCATATGAGGAAGCTGCAATGGTATCTCAAAATGGGGACTCCCCCAAAAAGGCCCCCAGTCCTTCCCCCAAGGGGGGGCCCCAAAAAATTAAAAAAGGGGGTTTTTCTTTGGCTTTTTTTCCTTTGTTTAAAATTTCCTTGGGGTGCTTTCCCCCAAGGGGGCCAAACCCTGAAAAAATTTTTTTTGGGGAAAAAAGGGGGCCGGGGGCCAATTTTTGGTTTTATTTTAAAAAATAAAAAAAAAAAGGAAAAAAAAAAAAAAAAAAAAACCCCCCCCCCCCCCCCCCCCCACCCTTGCATAAAACGCTATATAGTATCGTAAAAGGTTCAATATCTACTTAGACTGCTCAATTATCTTGATTATTGAGAAAAGGTTTTATAGTGACATAATTATTTAAATCTGGGTGACAGTGCCCTCTAAGCTTGAGGATCCAACGTAGTTCTATTGACTCAAGCTGATTTATATAGTCACCTCCCCTGTCTGTAGTCTCCACTATTTGCAACACTCTAAAAACAAAAGAATGTGATGGATTACTTATTACATGTTTGGCTAAAGCATT
>NC_056735.1:1844849750-1844865239 GCF_019279795.1 Protopterus annectens
TACAGATGACATTGCTGAAGCCAGGCAAGCTGTAGTTGGTATTGGTAATCAACTGCAGTTAGACATCACTGACACAGATGTCATAGAGTTACTTGACTCCCATGGCAAAGAACTGACCACTGAAGACCTTATGGAACTAGAGCAGAAGACAATAGCATTTGAAGAAGAAAACAGAGACCTAGAAATTCCAAAATCAAAAACGTTTTCGACAAAAGAGTTAGCCGAAGCCTTTTATTTCATTGAAGCAGGAATGGCAACGTTAGATGAGCAAGATCCTAATACAGAGGAGTTCACTCAAGTTTACCGTACAGTTACTGAGTGCCTTAGCTACTATAATGCTATTTACGACAAGAAAAAAAAAAAGCTCTCTGCAAACCTCCCTTGATGCCTACTTCAAGAAATTGACTCCAGTAGTAAACACCCTGTCTCCAGCAACAGAATCAAACTCTGACTCTGCACCAACAGGCTCATTCTCTCCAAAAACAAGTCCATCATTTTCTGCATTATCCAACTAATACGTAAAGTAATCATAATGTTACTTCACAAATGAGTACTAACCCATACAGTAATTTTTATCCTCTTTCTTTTTCCCCATTTTAAACTATTTTAATAACTGTTACTGTACTGTAGTGTGTGAATATAGTTACTGTGGTGTTACTGTAGCATAGCTCATAGGAAATAAAGAAGCATAGCTACAGTATACAGGATTATGTTTAATATTTTTTTATTTGGAAGTGTTTAAAGTGTTTTCTATGCAAAGAAAAGTAAAATAAATACTAGACTGAGGCAAACATTTGACTAAGTGACATTTAATAAGAACCATGTGTACATTTTTCAACTTACATACAAATTTGACTTAAGGGCAGACTAAAAAACGGACCTCATCCTTAACCCAGGGACTGCCTGTACAATGTATTTTTATTAGTGCAATTATTGCACGGATGTCAAAGCTTTCAATCAAATGCACATGTTATTGCATAATATAATTTCTATCCAGACTACCCCAGTTATTGCACCTTGAGAACAATGTGTAAATTCTGCCTGAGTTCCTGCTACTGAATTCATGTTTTTCATATGATTTTTTTCATAAATTTCTTCAGAAATCTACCCTCTTTTGTTATATTTCCCTTCTAGGCCCCTGATATACCCTTACTATTTCAAATGAAGCTGCAATCCCCACATATAAGTAATATTCTCTGCTGGAAGCTGATCTTCTCCCAAAATATTCTTAAGTTTAATATCAAATTTTGGTGAAATATAAATACATGCCAGCATAATCCTCATCCCTTGCCAGTAGCCCCTTACTACCACAAATCTACCACTATAGTCTTTTTTTCCTTTTTATATCATTATTGGAGCCCTTCTAGCAATCAGTATTATTATTCCTCTTTTCCTTTGTCTCAGATATTCTGCTGAATATCCATCCTGAAAATATTTTTGTCCAATTTACAACCTCATTTCTTTCCAAATGTCTCCTGCAGCACTGCTATTTGCACTCTGCATTTCTTTCCTTTTTGTCTGTACTTGTGAGTCCATTTACATTCCAAGGTAATATAAATTTCATAGAATTATGATACAAAGCTGTTGTTCTCACATAATATACATGACATTTTTTGAATGTGTATTTCCAACATTTGTTTTACATGTATACACTGTTGCCAGGCTTATCCTTTATGCAACTGTTTCTTTTAATCTACATTTGAATGTATGTCTCATTTTCAAAACTTTTTGTTTTAATGGAAATCCTCAATCAAAAACTTAAATACATTTTAAGAACACCCAATCCCTTGTTAACTTCAAAAAAAAAAAACATACTAAACTATGTACATCTTTAAAAAATGAAGTTTAACCCTCCACATAAGAACAATTTCCCATTTTCAACAGCTGCATCCACATGCATTGCATAACCTAAAATGAAAAGTACCCATGCTCATACATCTCAACCTGGAAACATCAAAAATCTGGACAAGGTCTATGAAAAATAGGTACAAATCTGTACGCTGATTACCATACAATTTGCATACATAATTATGTAACCCCACCCACTCCAATTGAATTGTGGGATACCAAGTTTCAAATGCAAACTGAAGAACAGACAGCCAAAATATGGCACCAGAGTCCCCCCTGCACTGGGGGGAACAAAAGCCCAAAAACCAGGACACATTTTAAACATTGCTTGTATAATTTTGGAAAGTTGCTAGAATAAAATATTGTGTTACCACCATGTGTTTCACTGCCAAGTCTTGAACCCAGGCCCTGTGCACTACAATCAGAGCAACATACCAGTATGCTAAATCATCAGTTTCCTGAACAGTAAAAGACAGAAACTTAAATGGCTATCATTTAGTGAATTCAGTTCTCACCATAGCTCTTAACCTCTTAGCACAAAAAACCTGGACAAAGCCAATAATGGGGGAATATAGCTCCAAAAATCATCATTTATCATTATCATCACATATCAGCTACAATTTAGTGAATTCAGTTCTCACCATAGCTCTTAACTGCTTAGCACAAAAAAAAACCTGGACAAAGCCAATAATGAGGAATACAGACCCAAAATAGGGACAAATTTCAAATACTGATGTTATAACCTTAGAAAATTGCTAGAATAAAAGGTTTTGTGTTGCATGTATTTTCTGAAGAATATGAAGTCTGAAATTCAAATGCCTGTCATTATTTAGTGAATTCAATCTTTCACTGACTTACCACAACAATCCACCACAGATTTTATGAGGAAGAGAACAAAAATATGAGGCATAAATCTACACAGATCGTCTCAAAAAACTCCAGCTTTACTCTGTCGCATATCGCCTACTCAGAGGCGATCTCTGCCTAACATACAAAGCTATGTCAAACCCAGGACTGTTGGACATGCTCCACTTAAAGAAATCCCAATCCCTCCGAGCTACATGCTCTGGGGACCTAAACCTTGTCACCACAATAAACAGAACATGCTGGAGAGATAGATCCTGTCTCAGAGACTTCCCATACTCTGGAACAAACTACATATCTATATCTATATCAAACAAAGCTCCTCATTAGCATTCCAAGAAAAATCTTGATGATTGGATGGGTGATAGGAAATTCACCCTGGGGATCACTTCCGTGGCTGTGCTTGGCAGGGGCACAGGAAAATAATTTTCTTGGATGGCAAAAGCCAGGATACCGTTTGGCCTAGGGCCAACAGCCTAGTACGTAACTATGAACCTTTTTTTTTTCATATCCGTTTGAAGATAGAAGCCCCAGCATCTTTCAGCTGTCCCTGGTTTTCAGGAATGTCCATGATTTTGACTCGGATTTTAGCTTTGCCCCTCTTAATCCCGTCTAAAACTGGTGACTTTGGAGAAAAGGTGGTGAACTATACAATAAATAGTAATAGTTATAGTTAAACTTGTTTTACTTCAGAAAACGTTTATTAATCCACATTTTCGTATTCTGTTAATATCCCAATTTTATATTAATAATATTTTAAAAGTGTCCATGAGAATTTCTGGCTTTGTCCCACTCCCTGACTCTGATTTGTTAAGAGCTATTGCAGCCTAGTACAATGCAAACAACCTGCTGAAGAGATTGGAAATACACCACATTCGAACGGGTACCAGCCTTTGGCGCCTTCTAGCGTTAGATTTTAACATTTCTACAGAAAATCAAACAGTAGAGTTGCTCTGTGTTTGGTCACGTGATAATGGCTAAGCCTGAGGAAGGAAGTAGTTTTAGCAATGTATGAATAATGATCTCGGCTGCTGTTGAGAGTATTATTTTCAGTGCAGTAATTTGGTCAAACGTTTCGGCAGGTCGGTGCTTTTTCTGAATGAAGTAAATGGAAATGTATTTCTTTAACAAAGGTCAATGTGATTAGGCGCATTGTACTTTGTGTAACATTAATAGCATCTGGTCTTTTACCTTATTCCAAAGTGCATTACTGAGTTCATGAAGTGAGATTCGTTTATATTGTTGATTTCTGAAATAATTTCATCGGGGCATGTGCATTCACTTGACTATGGGTGGGGTCATAAACGAGAGCTACGATTAATTTCTTATTGGAAGCTGATTACATGTGTTTTTGTTTTAATAAAATAGTACGAAAAGAGCTTGGAGCCTACTTAACGAAAACTTCTTATGTTTATAACTGCTCTGTGATTTCAGTGTAGCACTATGGGTTTTGTCACTGTTTAACCGTGTTTCGTTATGAATTATTGTGTCACTCAACCGTCCCTGATTTTTAACTCGGTTATCATCTCTGTCCCTCTTAATCCTTCCGGAAACTGTTAACTTTTGGGCTTTGTATTAGAATATTACCCCACCGCGATTTTCGCGCAGGAATGGGCGTGGCTTGCATGACTGACATGCCAAGCCCGGGTGAGGTTGCATGCAAATTACGGCTGAGTGACAAGCCATGCAGATTATCCAGCAACACGTTGAATATTCATTTTGAATATTCCATTTGTCACTGTTTGTTGCCGTTCTCTTATGTTTTCGTTTCCCCAAATTTTTATTTTTAATTTTTCGATATACAGAAGAGACAATGTTGCCGTTCTTGAAATACGGCCATTAATTAAGAGATGTAAGGACAGGTTCAAGTATTAGTGGGAGAGAAGGGCACTATGTGCGCAGTACGTTACACACCCCATCCTAATTTTGTGCTTTAAATTGCTTTTGCTGCACCCCCACCCTTTCTTAAGTATGCTTTTCAGAATAACACCAAATTTGTGGTTTTCTGGTAAATTACATTTTAGTTTCATAGTTTACATTATTTTGAAATGCTTGCCGACATAACTTGTAAAGCTAGCAACGTTCTAAGTTTATAAACGCAGTAATTAAATTCTCTCCCTATATTTGGTAGTTTGCCCCCCATTCTATTAGGCTTTGTTCAGATTTTGTCCGTTAAAAGATTGAGAGGTATGTGTCAGTGTTAACAACTGGAACAAATGTATGTTAAGTTAAGGTTCCAAGTATGTTTTTCTTAGTTACCGCACTCCACTGTCCCCTAAGTAAATGCAGCAGACATTACAAATAAAAAAAAAAAATCAAATTTTGAAAAATACATATCTGCAGACCAGCAGAATGACATGGAAAATTATTTGGCATGTAGGGAGTGGTACCGCAAATAAATACTGGATGTCAAACATCTAGGAAACAGTAATACTTAAAACAGAATACAAGTAAAGAGTTCTGCCATCCACGTTCCTGCACAGAGAACTACAAATAGTTTAGGTGTGTGTGTTGTTATATAGAACAGATAAAGCGCACTTGCAGCAGGGTCTGTATTCAACTACACTGTTTTGCATATTCTATTTGGCGACGCTGGGTATCTCATGTTTATTCACAGTCATCATCATCATCTTTCTGCTGTTCCCGTTAGGGGTCACCACAGCGGATCATCTGTTTCCATTTCTTCCTGTCCTCTGCATCTTGCTGTGTCACACCAACCACCTGCATGTCCTCTCTCACCACATCCATAAACCTTATCTTAGGCCTTCCAACAGGTAGCTTCATCCTTAGCATCTTTTTCCCAATATACTCAGCATCCCTCCTCAGCACATGTCCAAACCAACATAATCTTACCTATCTGGCTTTGTCTCCAAACCTTCCAACCTGGGCTGACCCTCTAATATACTTATTCCTAATCCTGTCCATCCTCGTCACACCCAGTGCCAATCTTAACATCTTTAACTCTGCCACATCCAGCTCAAACTCCTCTGCCTTTTTGTCAGTGCCACGGTCTCCAACCCATATAACATAGCTGGTCTCACTACCCTCTTGTAGACCTTCCCTTTCACTCTTACTGGTACTTGTCTGTCACAAATCAGTCTTGACACTCTTCTGCACCCACTCAATCCTGCCTGTACTCTGTTCTTCACCTCTCTTCCACACTCACCGTTACTCTGAACTATTGATCCCAAGTATTTAAACTCATCCACATTCGCCACCTCTACTCCTTGCATCCTCACCATTCCTCTATCTTCCCTCTCATTCACACACATATATTCTGTCTTAGTCCTGCTGACCTTCATTCCTCTTCTCTCTAGAGCATAGCTCCATCTCTCCAAGGTGTCCTCCACCTGTTCCCTACTCTCACTACAGATCACAATGTCATCTGCAAACATCATAGTCCACGGGGACTCCTGTCTGATCTCGTCTGTCAACCTGTCCATCACCATTGCAAATAAGAAAGGGCTCAGAGCAGATCCTTGATGTAACCCCACCTCCACCTTAAACGCATCTGTCATTCCCACCGCAGACCTCACCGCTGTCACACTACCTTTGTACATATGCTGTACCACTCTTACATACTTTTCTAACACTCCTGACTTCCTCATACAATACCACAACTCCTCTCTAGGCACCCTGTCATATGCTTTCTCTAAGGCTACAAAAATACAATGCAACTCTTTCTGACCTTCTCTGTACTTCTCCATCAACACTCTCTGAGCAAACATCGCGTCTGTAGTGCTCTTTCCTGGCATGAAACCATATCGCTCATCTCATGTTTATTCACAGTAAGACTAGCAATTACAGGGAAACGTTCAGTAGTGGGCAGGTTTTGGGCGGTCCTTGCTACTGCGCATCTAGTGGGGGTAATGTTCTAATACAAAACCGACTTTTGGAGAAAAGGGGTGAATTACACTTAATGATAATAGAGTTATCTATTTGTTTTACTTCAGGAAGTAGATATTTTTCATCTTCTCAGGCTGTTAGTGTCTGTTGTTAACAGTGGTAATAATTTAAGTGTCGCTGTTTAATTCTGGATCTGTTCCTGCTTTTGTTGAGATTTGTTCTCCGATTCATTGAGAGCTACCCGTATGGGTCCAGTATGAGACCTCTACCTACTCTAAAAAGTGAGAAAGTGCTTTCCTTTCAGAACTACTGGTATGATTTTTATTGCTCCTAGGTCGAGAGGTTTGACAACTCTATGTGGCATACCTCATCACTAAGGGCTTTTCATCCAGAAAAAAGAAGGTCATTGTCCCACTGTACTCATCCCTCATTAGACCCATTATAGATTATAATGCCCCGTTTGGTATGTACCTCACAAGACATCTGCAACAGCTGGAAAGGCCAAAGAAATACCTCACTAAAAGAATCACAGGCCTAAAGCAGATGCCATATGCTGACCGTCAAAAAAAAAGCTGTACTCTGTGGCATATCGTCTACTCAGAGGCGATCTCTGCTTAACATACAAGGCCATGTCAAACCCTGAGCTGTTGGACATGCTCCACTTAAAGACATCCCAATCCCTCAGAGCCACACGCTCCAGGGATCTAAACCTTGTCATCACAATGAACAAAACATGCTGGAGGGATAGGTTCCTGACCCAGAGACTCCCCATACTCTGGAATAGACTGCCCGTACATGTCAAGCAGAGCGCCTCATTAGCCCTCTTCAAAAGGAACCTTGATGATTGGATGGGAGATAGGAAATTCACCCCGGAGATTATGTCATTCGCCCTGCTCGACAGGGTCCAGAGAAGTAAATATTGTGGGAGGAAATGTCCAGGAATTGTTATGGCTAGGCTTGTATAGGCCCTAGGGCTGATAGCCTAGTACCAACCTATGAACTAGGCTAGATGCCTTAAGAGGTTTTGTATTAGAACACTACCCCATCAGATGCGCAGTAGCAAGGACTGCCCAAACTACACCCACCACCCTTTATATGGCTGTTTTTGCTAGTATTACTCTGAATAAACAGGTGAAAACCTTTGCCATTAAAATGAATATGCAAGACTTTCTAAATAGTTGAATCTGGCCACTGCTGTAAGTGCGCGGTACGTAAATCCAAAGTATAGACTGTTGAAATGTACACATATTAGTTGTTACCTACATAAAAAAAAAAAACAAAAAACGGAATGCAATATATTATAAAAGCTATACTTTAACAATGATTCGGCTGCTGTTCTAGCACCATTCACTGTGCACCGATATTGTGCAGTACTGTACATTGCAAACACTAAATGCCTCACACTTCTGACTACAACCTGAAGGCAACTCACACAAGGCACGAAACTAAGCAGTTGTGACATCTGATAGAAAACTGCACTTTCATGTTGCTTCTGTAATGTGGGAAACACCCCCCCCCCCCAGCATAAAGCAATTACTGAACAGTATATATTAAAGAAACATGGAGGGTGCATGTGGGGCTGCCCCCCCAAAACCAATTCCTACAAAGCAAATGCAGTAAAGAAACATGGGGGGTGCAGGGGGGCTCACTCCCCTGCTAAAGCAATTCCTGTACAAACGTATAGTACATAATGAGTTTAACTCCATACTGAAAAACTCCCTTGCAATGGCCCTATTTCAAGAACGCAAAAGCATACCTCTGAAGTGTGCAGAGTTTCGTAGAATGTCCAGATTTTTGCTTCATACTTTTGTTCTGTTTGTCATACAATTGTGTTTTTCTGACAAATCATTGGCAAATTATTCAGGGTTAGTGTCAGAAAATAATTTGAGTTTCAGACTTCATACCCTTCAGAAAATTCATGCTGATGCAAAACCTGATATTCTATCAATTTTCTAAGTTGGTAAGAACAATATTTAAAAAGTGTCCATGTTTTGGGGGCTTTGTCCCCCCATTATTGGTGGCTTTGTCCAGATTTCTTGCTCTGACATGTTGAGTGGTATGTGCCAAAGTATGATCATATGATGCATATTCACCAGGCTACTTGATGATCTGCATGGCTTGTCACTCACCCATGATTACCATGCAGCATCACACATGATTGCCCTGTCAATCATACAGATCACTTCCATTCCTGTGCGAAAATCACGGTGGGGTAATGTTCTAATACAAAGCCCCTTAAGATACTAATGCTGACTAGCTTAATCATCTGGACCCCCAGTTAACTTTTATAATTTGATGTTTCCATTTTCATACCTTCCTCAACTTATGGGATCAGATCCGATCCTGTGATCCATCTCTGCCATTTTATTAGCTTGTGGCCACCAATGAACTCTCAAGCTCATTCTCTACCCACGATGCACCTTCCCTAACATTTCTCATCTCGTTTGCCACTTTACGGCTTTAGCATTCAGACGTGGTCGCCATCAGCTCTCGAGTTTTCAGTGAGAGATAAGTTAACTTTTCATACTTTCTCCATGAAAACTTCAGCAACAACTATTTCTTTAATATTTCATCTTCATTTTTCATAGTTATTTCTTCCATTCTGTTTCTTACTTTTTCAGTGTAAAACATTTTGGTAGACCTAACCCTTTCTTTTTACTCTTTTTGCATGTAGTGTGATCTCTGTAATTACCATTGTTGGTATTTTCTTTTTATTTACAAGTTTTTTCTTTTAGTTCCCTAATACCATTTCTGGTATTTTTCCTTTTTCTTTCTAGCAATTAAAAAAAAAAGTTTACTCTTCTCCTTAACTACAAAAAATGTCTGAGAAAGGTCCAGCAGGTTTTAAAATATGTGACAAGCATGGGTATAAGTTGCCCTTGTCTGATGTCCACAGTCTTTGTGTATATTGTGTAGGACCAGAACACTTATAACAGGACTGCAGTATTTGTTATGGGTTCAACCTCTGAGCTTTAGCTAACAGGGAAAATAAGCCAGTTTTAAAGGGATTACTGCCGTCTTCTTTTTTGGAAGCCATTACTGGGGTTCAGTCCCCCAAACTTACATTTAAAGACCCACCAAAAAGGTCTAGACCTTCGGATTCTCCAACCTCTACCTTTTCTGAGCCAAGAAGAAAGAAAGAAAGACTGGATTCAAAGCTACATCCCATCTGACCTCTCTTATACTTCGAATCTTACGTCCTTTGATCCGACCAAACATACTTCGGATCCTATATCTTCGGATCTCACCAAACATATTTCGGATCGTACATCTTGTGATCCAAAGCCCTTACAAAGGGCTACTTGTTCACCATGCCTGAATCTGGTTGCTCCAGAGTGACCTCTTCCTTTTTAGAGAGGCACTCAAAATTGCCATAACGGGTATCCTCTAATTCCTCCAGGAGTCTCACAGAAGCAGATGTGGAGAGGAGTAGCAGGAAATTTTTCATGGAGCAAATTCAGAAAGGAGAGCTCGTGGATGTTCTTCATTCCACATTGCTGCAGTCCTAACTATTGGGTAGTCCGCTGTCCAGTCGGCCCGAATACCAGAGTATATGGCTGACGTCGGTCAGGGCGCATTAGACTGACGTCAGCACGTCAGGGTACTAATGCGCATGACCGACGTCATATCCTCAGTCTTTTTTGCCGCATGGTCCGATGCAGAAGCAGTTTTGCGAGTGCAGGTTGGCGTTCTGAAATTTTCTGAAGTCGGAGTTTCAGACCGAATCAGAGTTGGCTAAGTACCCGCTAGAACATTTTGGTGTTTTCTTGCCTCAGTATTTAACCGGATGTCAGAAAAAGTGAATAACTGTATTTCTTGTGGGAAACAGATACCTCATAGGGATTACCATACCTTGTGTATACCTTGTTTAGGGCCTGAGCACGACGTTGTTGGATGCCGCTCTTGTGCTAGGTTTAACAAACGCACTATTAAGAGAAGGTTAGACTGTGCCAGGTTAGTGTTTGGGAAGCGTTGCAATTATAAAATGCCGCCGGATGCTCCGACGCCCGCTTCCCAAGAAGCGCAAGGACAAAACAGCGAAGCCTAGGGTTGATGAACCGCAGTCCCGGACGTCGGTTCTTTAGAAGGCTCAGTGGAGCCAGAGGTTTTGCCAGGAGTTTCTTTGGAGTCTCAGGCAGAGACTTTACTGTTACAGGATGTGCCTTCTCAGGAGGTAGGCCAGGCTGAGGGGCTTCTCAGGTAACTGTTCTTCCCTCTCTTCCCAAGGGAGTTAGAGCCTCCTTCTGTTTCCAAAACTTCTTTGAGAGGTAGGCCAAGTTTAGCTTCAGTGGGGGCTTCTCCTAGCACTTCAGGTTCTGTGCCTAAGAAACATATGCTTAAAATGGCAGAAGATTTGATTACTATGACTAGAGGTTCTATGCCCCTCCTGATAAGAGGCCTAGGGTGGAACCTGAGTTTGATAGTTTTGAACAGTGTTCAGAGGCTTCTGAGACTTCTCATGGAAGATTTGCAGGAGTATCCTCCTTATTCTGATTCTGATGTGGATGATTCCACTCCTACAGCTTCTCCTCCTGAGGATTTCTCATTTTCAGAGACTCTGCATTCCATGAGGGAGCACTTTAAATGGGAAGGCCAGGATTACTCTGATTCCAGGAAAAGGCTTAGGGAATTCTTGTTTTGCCCCAGCATAGCCCTTTAGCTATACCTCTTGTGTTGAATGTGGTGGAAGTTGTTTTTGCAGAGGCTTCCTGAACCCTGATTCTTTGCCTCCTGCTCCTGTTAAACCTGATAGGTACTATAGGGTGCCTGAAGCTCATAAGTATCTTTTAAGAGTCCTAGGGCAGACCCGAAACTGTTTCTCAGGGACCTAAAGGTGTTAAGGCCTCTGTGGTTAAAAACCCTGTTCCCACTGATAAAGAGGCAAGGGCTTTGGATAGATGGGGAAAGAAAGTGTATACTTCTTCCACTTTAGCCATGAGGGCGTTGAATTGTCAGTTTCACATGCTAAAATATCAAAATTATCTCCTTTCACAACTGAAATCTAAGGTGGATGCTTTGGCGGAAGGTATTGAGTGTAAAGAGTTGCTGGATTTAGTTCATGTGTCTGAACAAGTGGGTAAGCATTCTTTGCAATGTGGTTTTGATGC
Source organism: Protopterus annectens (assembly GCF_019279795.1). Taxonomy (NCBI): domain Eukaryota; kingdom Metazoa; phylum Chordata; order Ceratodontiformes; family Protopteridae; genus Protopterus; species Protopterus annectens. The sequence continues at coordinate 1,844,861,417 of NC_056735.1, forward strand.
TGTACAGGCCTCCTCGAGGGTGGCTGCCACTAGTTCTGTTCTTCGCAGGCATGCCTGGTTGAGGGATCAGAATTTAGCTGAGCATGTTAAGACAAGGATTTTGGATGCTCCTTTACAGTCTGATGTGTTGTTTGGTTCGCCTGTGGAAGCAGTTTTAAAGAAAATGGAGGACAAAGCTAAGTCTATGCAAACTGTTAAAGATTTTTGCAGGTGCAGCCACCGAAGTTTAGTAGAAATTGGCCTACTAAGGGATGGACATATCCTGCTTATGATTCCCAGTCTAGGGGTAGGTCTAGACGTGGTAGGGGCAGAGCTCAAGGTTCTTTTAGGCCTAGAACAGGAGTTCACCTGCTCAGACTTCTGGTGAGGGCAGGGGTCAGTCCTTTGGTAAACAGACCCAATGACCTGCCTTTTCAGCTGCCAGTAGATTCTGGTCTGGCAGCTCCTTTGGGAGGAAGACTGTCTCTTTTCAAAGAAAATTGGGATTTAATCACTCAAGACAGATGGGTGTTGGATATCATTCACCACGGTTACAGGTTTTATTTCCATACATTGCCCCTTTCAAAGGCATGCCAGACGTTCCTCCTCCACAAAGGAAAGAGGCTCACAAGCAAATTTCTGTTACTCCAAATAGGGGCCATTCAGCCAGTCCCTGTATCAGAAAGGGGCCTAGGGTTTTATTCTCGCCTGTTCCTAGTACCAAAGAAGGGGAACACGTGGAGACCAATTTTGGATTTATCTATCCTCAACACTTATCTGGACATTCCAAAGTTCAAGATGTTGACGTTACAACAGCTTTTACCTCTACTGGGCAAAGATCACTGGATGGTAACTTTAGATCTCAAGGAAGCTTACCTTCATGTGCCTATAAGACTAAGTTGCAGGAAGTATCTGCGTTTTGAGCTGGAAATTCTCATTATCAGTTCTCTGCATTGCCCTTTGGCTTATCTACTGCGCCCAGAGTATTCACAAAGGTTCTGGCTCCAGTGATAGCTTACTTCAGGCTAAAAGGAATTCAAATCTATCCTTACTTGGACGACTGCCTGATTCTGGCTCAAGAAAGGAAGACCTTCTACAGCATCTGGAATATGTTATAGCAGTGCTAAGATGCCTAGGGTATTCTGTGAACGAAATAAAGTCCAGTCTAGTACCCTCTCAAGACATGTGCTTTCTGGGTGTGAGACTGAATACAGCAGCCCAGATGGCCTTTAACCCCGGACAAACAAAAGAGTCTATCCCTTTACTTCCATCAACTATCTCATCAGTCCGTGCTGACTGCAAGGACAGTCCTTCAAGCATTAGGGTTCATGGCATCTTGTATTCTGGTGCTTCCCAATGCCAAACTGCATATGAGGAAGCTGCAATGGTATCTCAAAATGTATGGACACAGCACTGCCAGGATTTGGACACTGTCATTCAAATAATACCTTGCCTTCAAAAGAATTTTGTGGTGGGCTCAGGAATGTCACCTAAACAAGGGACTCTCTGTGACCCGCCAGAGGCGAGTCAGATTTTAACGACAGATGCCTCGGACATTGCTTGGGGAGCTCATCTAAATGGAAAGTGGATACAAGACAAGTGGCCTGCCAGACTACAGCATCTACATATCAACATGAAGGAGATGTTAGCAGTCCAGTTTGCATTAATGGCTTTCAAGGAGTTACTTCTTCCAGGGCAGGTGTTGATTCTAACAGACAACACAACTGTCATGTGGTACATCAACAAACAAGGGGAACACATTCTTATCCTCTATGCAGGCAAGCAATGATTTTATGGAGACTGCGCTCAGCTTGCAACTAACTCTTCAGGCAAGGTTTCTGCCGGAGCACAGAACTCCTTAGCAGATGTGTTAAGCAGACAAATCATGGATCCCACGAGTGGAAACTGGATCTTCATGTATTTCAGAAATTGACAGTGTCATGGGGAACTCCAGACATAGATCTGTTCGCTTCTCCACTAAACCACCAGCTGCCAAAGTTTTGCACAAAGGGGTTTCATCACACAGCTTGGAAAGTGGATGCTCTTTCTTTCAGTTGGAAAAATCTTCATGTGTATGCCTTTCCACCTCTGCCTCTTCTTCCAAAGGTGCTCTTAAAGGTCAGACAAGACAAGCCAAGGATGATTTTAATAGCTCCAGATTGGCCTCGCAACACTGGTACCCACTACTAAGGAGTCTGGTAAGGAAGCCTCCATGGCCTTTACCTTTGATTCCACATCTGTTATCTCAGAAGGACGGTCATCTGCTCAATGTCAAGCTTCACTCACTTCATCTAACAGCCTGGCATATTCTGTTTTGAAACACAGCAGGTCTCAACTTCCTCAACAAGTTTTAAATGTGATTATGGAAGCTAGAAGACCTAGTACAAGGAAAGTGTACGAGAAAAATGGAAGAGGTTTTTATTTTGGAGTACAGCAAAGAATTTGGAGATTTCTGAGCCTAATTTGAATGTGGCTCTTCAATATCTTACTGAGTTATTGGACAAAGGTTTGTCCTTCTCTTCTATTAAGATTCATGCTGCAGCAATTTCAGCTCACTATGATTGTGACCCACCATTGTTTTCGCATCCTTTGTTCAAGCAGTTTCTTAGAGGGCAAAGAATATAAGACCCCACGTAGAGCTCCTACTCCTGCTTGGGATCTCAATTTTGTGTTGGAAAACTTACTCTACAACCTTTTGAGCTCAAGTGGCTACTGCTGAATTGAAATACTTGTCATGGAAGACTGCTTTTCTGTTGGCTATTACTTCTGCAAGAAGGGTGTCTGAGTTGCAGGCCCTTATGGCAGTAGAGCCCTTTTGATTTTCCATAAGGATAGGGTATCATTACGCACTAATCCTTCCTTTATGCCTAAGGTGGTTTCTAGTGTGACTTTAAACCAAACTATTCATTTGACAAGTTTTTATGCAGACACCCAAAATAAAGGGGAAAAAATTTTGCACACTTTAGATGTACATAGGCAATTGCGTTATTATTTAAGCAGGACTAAGGATTTTAGGCAGTCTCAGCAGTTGTTTGTTTCTTTTGCTTTGAGTTCGCAGGGCAAGCCTGTGTCAAAACAAACTATTTCTAGGTGGATTGGGTTTTGCATTGCATTTTGTTATTCCCATCATGGCAAGGAGATTCCAGCTGGGATTAGGCCTCATTCCACTAGGGCTACTGCCACTTCAACAGCATTTCTAAGGGCGGTGGCAACTAAGGATATTTTGGAGGCAGCTACTTGGAGTTCAGTGCATACTTTCTCTAAGCATTATCACCTTCCTCTCTACTCTAAGTCTAGGGCTGGTTTTGCCACAGCTGTTTTGCAAGGCATGTTGTCAGCTCCTGCTTCTTTATGATTTGCCAGCCTCCTTACCTCTGCTTTGGGATTCTACCTAATAGTTAGGACTGCAGCAATGTGGAATGAAGAACATAGTACAGTTTTGTACCTACCATAAATGTAGATGTTCGAGGATCCACATTGCTGCAGTCCAATTTACCCTCCCTCCTTCCCTCTGTGTTTAGGGGTGGTTGTGTAGGTGAGGTTATATGCTGATATTTTGTATATATTTTTGTATATATTGTACATATTTCTGGTGCAGGTATATTGTGCCTTGTCTTTTAGGGTCTTCTGACATCTGGGGCAAGAAAAGACTGTGGCTATGACGTCGGTCATGCGCATTAGTACCCTGACGCACTGACGCCAGTCTAATGCGCCTGACCGACGCCAGCCATATACTCTGGTATTCGGGCCGACTGGACAGCGGACTACCAATAGTTAGGACTGCAGCAATGTGGATCCTCGAACATCTACATTTATGGTAGGTACAAAACTGTACTTTCCTACT
>NC_056735.1:1844865739-1844921153 GCF_019279795.1 Protopterus annectens
TACGAAAAGACAATCCTGGATGCGGCTGTGCTCATTTGCGGAAGCCTTCAAGTCTTCCTTTGCCAACGCCCCCTTTGATGGTGCCACTCTTTTTGGGCCCAAAGTGAAAGAGATATTAACTCGGTGTGAGCAAGAAGGAAAGACTCTGTCTGCTGTCGGAGTCCGTTTTTCCGTTCCATCTAGACCGTACCACAAAGGGCAACTAGGCGGAAAAATGTGGTTCCGTAAAACTCTGGGATCTTTCCAGGCCACACAGAGTGACCCCCCCCCCCCCAGAGGCAGAGGGGGGGCAGACATGGAAGACGTCGCCCCGGCGGCAGAGGGGGTCCGAAGAACCATTGCGACAGGGATCCTATCCCTGGTAAGCTTTTCCAGCACTCCTGAATGGGGGCCCGACTGTCCTGCTCTGGAGGCAGTCGGGGTCGCTTGGCTTTATAACCACAGGCCTGGCTAACTCTCACCTCAGACTCCTGGGTAAAAAGCGTTGTAACCAGAGGATACAAAATCCCCTTTGTCAACTCCACCCCAACAAAGAAGGTTTCCAGATGTGCCACCCTGTCTGCGAGGCCCAGCAGCAATAGAAATTTCAAAGCTGCTCAAAAAAAGTCATTCAGCCAGTCCCGGCGGACCAAAAGGGATCCGGAACTTACTCAAGGTTTTTTTTAGTTCCAAAAAAGACAGGGGACTGGAGACCCATTTTGGATCTCAGCAATCTCAATACCTTCGTGAGGAAGGAAAAGTTCCGGATGGTCACGTTTCAATCGATCCTTCCATTTTTGCAGAAGGACGACTGGATGTGCTCGATAGATCTCAAGGACGCGTACTACCACATCAAGATGGCCAGACCGTCCAGAGATCACCTGCGCTTCCGGCTGGGAGCTAGTCATTTTCAATTTCGAGCCCTGCCCTTTGGGCTCACCTTAGCCCCCAGGGTATTCACCAAATGCATGGCAGTGGTAGCGTCTCACTTGAGATGTCTAGGATTCTGGGTGTTTCCCTATCTGGACGACTGGCTCCTCACCGCCACCACCGGGCGTCGCGTCATACAAGCCAGAGACTATACAGTCAACCTTTGTTCCCACCTAGGGATTTCCATAAACTTTGAAAAATCTGCTTTACTGCCCTCACAGCATATTTCATTCATCGGAGCAGACCTAGATACGCGCTTAACACTGGTAAAGCTCCCTCAAGTAAGGGCTTCATCCCTCAAGGAACAGGTTCTTCTACTGCAATGCAAGAAAGCCCCGGCCAAACTGATGTTGAAGGTTTTGGGACTCATGGCAGCGTCCCTGATTGCAGTTCCTATGGGGAGATTGCACATGAGGCTCCTCCAATGGCTGCTGTTCACGCGGTGGTCGTTCCAGCAGTTACCCCTAACGCACGAGATTCTGATAACAGATTCTTGCATGCGAGACCTCTCATGGTGGGTGTTCAGTCAGGATCTCACTATGGGTCGTCCATTTGTTCTACCGAATGCGACGGCCACGATAACCACGGACGCTTCTCTGATGGGGTGGGGGGGGGGACTTTTTCAGGGAAGAACAGTCCAAGGGGAATGGTCCAACATGGAGTACAACCTGCACATAAATGTTCTGGAAATGAGTGCGGTGTTCTTGGCGTTGCAACACTTTCAAACCCTCCTATCTCTAGGAACAGTAGCAGTTCAGACAGACATGTCTGTAGTCTGGTACATAAACAAACAAGGGGGAACCAGATCTTACCCATATGCAGAGAGGCCATGAGAATTTGGCAATGGGCAGAGTCCACGGGTCGCTTTCTGATAGCAACGCACATCCCGGGGTCATCCAACGTCATTGCGGACAGGTTGAGCAGAGCCATCCTGTTACCTCACGAGTGGTCCCTCAAACTACAGGTGGCGGAAAGAATTTTCCACAAATGGGGCCAGCCTTGCTGCGATCTATTCCCCTCCCCGATGAATACCAAATGCAGAAGCTATTTTGCCCTTCTACCCTCCAGGGATGTCCCCAGGGACGACTGATACATAATTGGCCCCCGGGTCTCCTATATGCATTTCCACCTACCCCCTTGATTCCCAAATTTCTTCAGAAAGCCATGAACCTGGACAGGACAATTATACTCATAGCCCCATTCTGGCCTCGACAGATATGGTTCCCCTTTCTTCGAGCCCATCAAACAGAGGAACCGTGGATCCTGGACCCAGTACCAGATCTACTGACACATTTGTCGGGAGTTCCTCACCAGTCTCTTCTATCCCTCAAACTAGCAGCTTGGCTGCTCCACTTCCCCGCCTAGCCAGGTCTGATATACTTTCTCCGGCAGCTCAACGCATTTTGGTTGCCTCTCAGAAGGCTTCCACTACAAAACTCTACAGGAGTAAATGGAAACGCTTTGTGTACTGGGAATCTAGCCAACACTTGGACCCCCTGGTTGCTACTTTACATAAAGTTCTAGAATTTCTATCCATCCTTTTCCACGAAGGAGCCTCTACTTCCACACTAAGAGTACAGTTGGCGGCCATATCCAACTTCCATGTTGGTGAGGACAATTCTTCTATTATGTCCCACAGGCTTTGTAAGGCTTTTATGAAAGGTTCCTTCCATCTTCGACCGCCCGTCAGAGACCCTTTATTCCCATGGAATTTACGGCCATATCCAACTTCCATGTTGGTGAGGACTATTCTTCTATTATGTCCCACAGGCTTTGTAAGGCTTTTATGAAAGGTTCCTTCCATCTTCGACCGCCCGTCAGAGACCCTTTATTCCCATGGAATTTAAATGTGTTATTGTCGCAACTAATGTTGCCACCCTTCGAACCAGCCTCTTCTTGCCTCCTGAAGTTTTTGTCGTGGAAGACTCTTTTTCTTGTAGCGGTTACTTCAGCTCGGAGAGTGTCGGAGCTGCAAGCGCTATCAGTTAAACCACCTTACTTAATTTTCCACCCAGATAGTTTCCTTACGAACAAACCCGTCTTTCCTTCCTAAGGTATGTTCTATCATAAATATTAATCAGTCCATTGAACTCCCTACTTCAAAAACCATACCAGCAAGTTGGAATATATGCTGCACAAGTTAGATGTCCACAGACAGCTAAGATTTTATTTGGACAGGACTAAGGATTACAGAAAAACAGATCAACTTTTTGTTGCATTTGCAGACAATAAAAAGGGCATGGCAGTTGCAAAACATACGCTTTCTAAATGGCTTACTGATTGTATAGCTTTTGTGTATTCTAAGTCGAATCAGGCCTTGCCCACCAAACCTAAGGGCCGTTCTACTAGGTCCGTTTCCACTTCCTTGGCTCATGCAGCTCGCCTGCCTTTGGACACTATTTGTGCAGCAGCCACGTGGTCTAAACCACATACTTTCATCGCTCATTATAGAGTTGACAAAGCCTCCAAAGACAGGACATCTTTTGGTTCCACTGTGCTCAGGAACTTTCTTCCATGAGTCACTCAGGGTGAAGGAGCTAGGGACGCTACCAGTGTGTAAGAACAAACAGCGACATTGAGCACTCTCAAATAAAAAAGTTATGTTCTTACCATAACGTTCCATGTGGAGTGTTCATCTCGCCTTTGTTCTTACATTCCCCCCCTTCCCTCCCTCACGTGTTTGGAAGAACGAGTAGGACTAGAGTCTGGTCCATATGTCTTTACCTCTTCCAGGTATATTGCCTCTTACCTCATGGGGTATATTTCGTTACCCTTTAGTTAATTTATCAGTGAGATAGTGTCTCTGAATTTTTGTGGCGGTATGTAGCCTTAGCACCTCAGGTTTATGGTTGGTCTGGTTTGCTTGCAAACTAGATCTGAGTAATGGCAGGGAGGATTGTGGGATATAGCCTGGTCTCAAGCTTCTCTAAGATGCAGAGCTTTGCTATGCGGCCGACTCGGAGCTGAGGATCGGCTACGAACCCGTGTGTAAGAACAAAGGCGAGATGAACACTCCACATGGAACGTTATGGTAAGAACATAACTTCTTTTTATGTCATTTTGCATATGTTTCCATAACTGGAATTTTTAACCCTTCAGGTGTTGTATTCCCGTCTCCTTCATTTTGTAATTTATTTCACATACTATCACATTCATAACTAATGCAAAGGGTATACAACTCATTGGGCATCCCTATCGTACACCACTCTTCATATGTACCTCTTGGCTTATCTAGCCATTTACAAATATTTTACTTTATTACTACTATATGCTGACCTGCATGATTTCCTCACTTTTTCATTTGCATTATATTTTTATTACCCATAAAACTGTCCAATTGTCAAATGCCTTATTAAGGTTTCCTACCCTAATTTTTGCTTTTCTGTTCATAATATTCACAATTTCTGTATCATTAATACTTTTTGACAACCCTGCCCCTTTTATAATATATATGCTATCTTCCATAATATTTCCCATTTTAGTTTCAAATCTCTTTTGTATTTTCATAAAGATCTTATCATTAAATAGTACTGGTCTCCAGTTTTGTAATTCTCTTCTATCTTCCTTCCATATGAATTTAGGTATTCCACTACATAATTCTTTATACATAACTTTCATTTAACTATCCATTCATTTTTTTTTTTTGCCAATCCCTTACATTTTATACATTTCATACCCGATTCCGTCTGGGTCTCCAATGCTCTATTCTCCTTTCCTATCAACTGTTTTACTTTCCACATTTTTTTTCACTATCTTTTTATTCACACATTTCTTTTGCATATTGTACTACACTATTCATAATCTTTTCCTAAGTTCTTTCTATTTATTTTACATTTTTTTCTTTCATTACACTACCATCTTACTAATCTACTTAAGTAACTTGATACTACTTTTTCCTTGTAAAAAAAATATTTTGGCTGATATAACAATTGTTTGTTTTTTCTTTTAGATATTTTTTTTTTGTCAAGGTACTTTCATATTCTAAGCCTTCCAATGCATCATGTTTTTTTATGTTTTTCTTTCTCTACTTTTCTCATACCATATTGCCACTGTAAAAAAAAAAAAAAAAAAAAAAACATCCAAAAGAACACGGAGTCACGCCAAGTGTAGTCTGAGTAGTTTATTCCTTGGTTAAAAACATTAACGCTCAACAAATTAGTACATTTTCATGTGACACTTCAGATGCAAAACTCAACCATCCAAAACCCAATCCTTTTATATTTAACCAAATGTATCTGATTCCATCACGTTTAGGGTTCATGTAAATATTCTTTTTACCATTAAATCGCACTTGCATAATATAATAATAAATACATTAAACATTAAAATGTTAAAATGCAAGCTGTTTGATCTTTCTCAATAGCAACCTCTTGTGACTAAATATTTGTATTGTGAACTTCAATGAAGTGATTGCAGTTCAAAAATAAAAACACTTGGAAGACATTTCCTCACAAAGCTACTCGAGCTTAAAAATATACTGACTAAATCAGTCATACATTTTTTGTAGTTTGGAAAAAGAGATACAAGTTCTAAACTTTAAGTACTAGGAGGTAGTCAGACTGGTTGTTTATAGTCTAGCTGATCTCTATTTTAAAACTGGTGCCAGTGATGCATGGTCATTTAAGCAAGGGGGTCTGTTGGCCTCCAGAACAATTTGCCAGTTAAGTTCCCTATGTTCTATACGAGTTTCCCACCATCCACCTCTGACATCCATAGGAATCTCCTCCAGGACAAAGAATAAAAACTTCACACTAGGGCAGTCTAAGGAATGGTTATACAAGGCATTACATGTCCTTCTGTTCTTAATATCCTTCATGTGCCCGTATATTCTCTGCTTTAACTTCCTTTTAGTTTTCCCTATATAGAATGCCGGATAGTGGGTGCAGTTAGCTATGTATACAATCCGTCTTGAATCACAAGTACTGCAAGTCTTGCTTACAATGTTTCTGTCCCTGGCAACAAGTGTAGCACTATCACTGTCTAATGTGAATACATTGTGGGCACCTACCACACTTGTACGTGCCCTGTTTGGCACGCTTGTTTGTAACATTCATCTTCCTTTCCATTAATTCTTTTAAGTTGTGCCCCTTTTTGAATGCACACCTGAAGGGGGTATTTTGAACCCCGCTCAAATCCGACAAACTAGAGAATCGATTCCATTCATTTTCCATTATATTCTTGATAATGTGAGCATCTCCACTAAAATCGGTAATAAAAGAATGTTCATAGTTTTTAAATACTAGTGTATTTGTATGATTGCTCATTTTCCAAAACCATTGTCTCATTTGGGGCTAGTGTTCCTAATATGGAACTGAACCTAGTATTATGGCAGTTTTTTACTTCATTGTATAACTTAATAATGAGGTTAGTGGGGTACCCCCTGTCCTTAAACATAGCAAACAACTTTTGACATATTCAAAATCCTCATCGTCTGGCACCATTTTACTATTCTAACAAACTGGTCCTTAATGATGCTAGCTTTTTGTTTAAAGGGATGGGCACTGTTGTGTAGAAAAGAGTTAGTGTCTTTCCTGTGTACTGAGGATTTGTAACCTTCATTACTCTTCTGTATAACCACATCCAGGTATTCTAATCTTACATAACTCGTTTTATAGGTAAACCTCAAAAAATTAGTAGTGTTAGAAATGTATTTTATAATATCCAAGAATCTTGTTCCATGTCTATCCAAAATAAAACTGTCGTCCAGAAATGCTTTTACATTAACCAACAATCCTTAGATAAAGAATCTAATACAAATTTCTTTTCCCATACCATGAGAACAATGTTCGCATATATAGGGACACATCTAGCCCCCATTGCCACTGCAGTTGCTTGAAAAATCCCCCCTCAAAAGTACACAAAATTGTTCTTTAAGATTGTTTCCATTAGGTCATTACACACTAAATTCATTTTAGGTAAGATTGCCATATTGGTTAATAGCTTTCTTAAACCATGTTATACCAGCTTCATGAGGTATACAATCAAATAGGTCTATGATGTCAATAGTTGCAAAAAGAGCTTGATCACATCTTACTTTTTATGTTTCTCAAAGTCCCAAGAGTCTTAAAATATTTATATGTTCCGGCAATAATTTTTAACTTCACATCTAAATATTTCGCCAGAGGTTTATTTCCTGAACCAGCTGCTTCCGCTATGGGTCCTAAAGGGGGATGGTATCCTTGTGCACCTTTGGAATTACAAATATAGCAGGTACACGTGGTCTTTCATTAACTAGGAAACTGTTTTCATGACTATTAGTTCCTCAAGTAGTAGGTCATTCAACATCAAGTATATACTCTTTTGGGCAATGTTAATTTCATTCTTTGACACCCTTAAATATTTGTTGGGGTCATTCAAAATGTCCATCTTGACTTCATACTGCACACTGCACATGAGTACTGGCCCACCTCCCTTGTCTGGTTTCATGATTCTAACGTACTTCACTTTCTTTGGTTAAGTTAAGTGGACATTTGTTACTTTGAACCCTTTTTCGTAGTTTATTCCCCCCAATAACTCAAAATTCTTTATTTGAGTGTGTAGTGGGGGTTAAATATACTCTGTCCGTCCCTCTGGTTACCATCACTCTGGCCTAAAATTACTTCTAAATTCATTTTTCTTAAAGTTCAAGTCAATAATCACCCTACTGATGTCTGTTTTGTACCTAGGTACAAAGGTGAAACTGTAAAAAAAAAAAAAAAAAAAAAAGTTTTTTTTTCTTAAATATCACCCCACCATTTAGACATTTTTATAAAATCGTAGTAATGTTTCCATAACTGTATTAATCTCATCTTTCTTCATTCCATGCTTTCTCATTTATCGTTTTTATTCCTTTACGTAGGTTTATATATTAATTGCTTTCTTTTATCTGTAGCCATATTCCAAGATTAGAAAATCCTGTTTCAACTACCTCCCCTTCTCCTATAACTAAACCTTCTGATACCATGAAATCTATTTCGGTTCTATACATACCCCTTCTGTAAGTCTAAAAATTTTTGTCCCAAAGTTTTAACTTACCACATCTTTCCTTTCTTTTTATGCTTGCCTCTTAAATCACAGTTAGTCTCTCTGTTATTATAATCCTATTTATCACTACGTAATCTAAATTCTGATGAAATAAGCTTTGAATTTCTCTTTACAGTTAGTATAAGCATACAGTGTTCTAATTCTGTAGACTGGTTCTTTCCATTTTAAATCTACAATGGTTAATCTTCCCATTTTTGCTAAAGTTACATCTAATATTTTACCGTATTTCTACAGAATACAGCTATTCCAGAACATCTTTCATTTCCCAAATTTCAGATTCTTTCCTCCCCATAGTTTCTCTCCAATATTTCTTCATTTGTTAAAACCTTGTCTTCTAATACAGTTTCATGTATATCACATGCAGTACACCACTCCAAAATTTGTGTTCTTACTATATTCTTAATACTATTCACATTTACCGAAAGTTCATTTTTTTCCCTTTCCTTAGATTCATGGTTTCATAAATTCATACCTAATTACTGGGCTAATTTCTTAATAGGCCATTCAAAGCCTAACCAAGTTCCTTCCCAAATGGGAGATTCAAACATTGTACCTTGTGTCTGTGAGTCAAACGCCTTAACCATTATGTCAAGCCCCAGTTTTAGCTGTACATATTCTTTCATCCACTTTTTTTTTTACTTAGCCCTTTAAATTTTCTTTTTCTGTCTTTACCCTTTTACCAACAGAATTCTATTTTCCCCTTTTACTACCTCCTATTTTTTCTTCACTTATTTCAGAGCCTTCTGTGTCCTCTTTTTTTCCTCATCCATTTTTTTCTTTCTACTAATTCTAAAGAATGTTTGTGCATTTTTTCTTTTTCCTTACTGTTATTTTCATTTTTGCAATCTATCTGTAATATTTATAACATTTCAGTTCACATTTTTGCATCCTGTCCCATTTCCTCACAAATATCTTTTTGTCAGTTACTTACCAGATGTCCTTTTGCACTAAAAAAATGTTTTGGGCTGTCTCCAGTATTTTACAGCACCCCTTTTCCCCTACACATTTATCATGCTTTTGTACATGTATAACTTCCTATTTTTAACACAATGTTACAATCCCAGCCGCCAGTCCATAAACCCCCTTTGTCGTAAACGTTTGCAATGTCCAGTACTACTTTACATAAAGCTTTCAAATGTCCTTTCCAGCTCTTTTTCTACCTCTCCTTGAAATTGTACATTAATCTTTTGTTACCCTGTTAGATGCTTCTATCAAAGATTCACTGGGTAACTTGTCTTTTTTTTTTCATATTCTTTAAGTAAATTTTCCTTTGAAAAAAGTTTAAAATATGATGTCAAAATGTCTCTTATAAGAATACCTGCTCTTACCTCATGTGCTTTTACAACCAAACGGGCTGTTAAATTGTCCCACACTTCATACCTGTCCATTTCTTTCTTTCTTTACTTTGAATCCTTGCCATGTACTTCTATTTTTCATTTTCTTCTGCCTTCTTTCCTGACACTCCAGTTTTGTCTTTACTTTTCTCTGCATATTTTCTTTTCCATCTCACCATTATTCAGGATTGTGTCTGCATCCTCATTATATTTTCTCCATAATATCCCCCCAGGAAACATCCTTTATTTTCTCACTCCCTCTACACCACCATTCCTTTAAATCATCCTACAACCCTCCTGACTGGAGGGTTGTAATTGTATAGCCATCATTTGATGAGTCCTCTCCATCAAACAAGTTTCTATGAAACATTTCCTCTGAATCCTGCATACATTCTTTGGTCTCTCCATTTCGTTCACTGCATCTCCTCTCTCCATCTGCCTCCTAGGAGCAGAAGCAGCCTGGAGAAACAGGAAGTCCTCCTCCAAAAATGATGAGTAAGGGAAGTTCCCAGATGCCCTGGCCAAATTTTCCTTAGCAGTACAAATACCACCTTTGGGTTTCCTTGAAAAGAGGCTAATAATTATAATTAGTGTAACTAACCTGGTCAAGGATAAGCTAAAACAATTTTTTTTTAAATTTACAATGGTGAACAGCACGGTTATAATTCTGAAAAAAATCTCATTTAGCTTTATTCAAAAGCCCATATGTTCCAGTTAAGATTCAGGTTCTTACACTGGGCAGTCATTGCCCAGGCAACAGGGGACTGCTGCAGTAATTACAATACTGCTCGTAACTTTCCTTGCATTGAATGTAAACAACTGTTGTTGCTGCAGTATTATGTTTTATTTTCTTTAACATTGTGCTGCTAATTGCTGTGGTACACCGTTTTTGATCGTACACTGCTGTCATTGGTAGTTCTACATATATTATATCCAAATGATTTTAGTTTGTACTTTTTGTACTCTTATCTATGCATCTTTACAAACAGAAATGGTCTGCTGCACTATTGGAAGTCAAACATCTTAGACTGTTTGCTAAGTTAGGTTATGTCCTTTGTCAGCATGCAATAGGTTGTATTTGCCGAGTCATGAGTGTTGCCCTAAACAGTGTAGCAACAGAGGTTTCAAGTCAGTTCACAATCCAATTGCATCTCAGTATTTGAAGGTAGTCCAGGGCTTTTCACCTTTTGTTTAAAATAAGTAGGCCTCAGCTCAATCGTCCATAAGTGAGGTAGTCCCTCACAACAGGAAGAGGCAGGTCTCTTTCCTAAGAGACATCAGATTTCTCAGATTCTGACTAGGAAGAAGTGCTCATTAATAGTCTGAGAAGTTGCCTCCATGAAGTATGAGAGGACTTAGGAAGTCGGAAGGGAATTTAGTGGTGCGGATACTCTGGGCCAAAGTAAAGACAACAGCAGTTATGACTTTCGTACTCTTCATCCCCTCACCCAAGCCACCTCTAACCTTTATATCACTCGAGACTACCATCCGAATTGGGGGTAGTTTAACTGCTAGAAACTGAAATTCAGTGATAAAGGTAGTGCTGCAGATTTTATCACAGATTTCAGGCTGCAGTTCTTTCTGTGCAAAAACTTCAGAGATTGCTCCCAATACCCATTGACCACATACACTCTATACACCCCTTGCTGGAAGCATTGGTAGAGCAGGCCAAAAGTGTGCCATTCGAAAAAGATGCCTCAGGCTTCTGATAGTCTTTTCCTACTACCAAGAAAGTATGGGCTTTGGAGAGGTATACTCAGTTGTCCAGATTGGAATCTTCTCAGAATTTTTCAAAGATCATGAGTCCTGCTCTTTTAATGCAGTCTGCTGTCAAAATGTTTTTGGGGGAGGTTTTGGTGCAAGAGGCGTCCAAGAAAACTGGTGGCCCTTTCTTAGGATCTTTAATTTCATTTGTGTTTCCTGAGTCCGGCTCAATGCTTTCATGGTAGGAGTCTGAGCCAAATCTGTGCTGGCTTCTGGGGCTTGGGGTCAACTCCAAAGTTATCTCCACCATCCTTGCCTCTAGGTGCTTCGGTACTGGAAAGTTTTAGTCACGAGTCCTTCCTTGAGACTGGTATCTGTGGTAGTTCAGGGCTTGTTAGCATAGGGTCCTTAGGCTGTGGTGCAGCCAGCCTCTGCCTCTCCTAGATCTTCTGCCTTTGAGGTAATGGAGAGGGCTTTCTGTCTGCCTAGAGAAAGGACATCCTTGCCCCCCTTGGATCCAGTTTCTGTTCCACTGTCCGGTTTGGATTCTGAGCCTCCCAGCTCTATCCCACCGCAACAGCTTACCCGAACAAGCCTCCATTTAGTCCCTAGGGACTCCTCTGCCACTTTGGATGCCTCACCAGACCATCCCATGGATGAAGCTTTCTGGAATCTCACTGAGGACACTGATTGAGATGAAAGGTAAGGGTACCTCAGATCCTCCACCTCGGGATGTTTTTGGAGAAGTACTAGAACTTCTAAAGCAAAATGGATGGTCTTCCGCCTCCCCTTTCCTGACAGCCTTCAGCTCAGTCCTAGCTACATCTTAGGTGACCCGTCTAGCTGATGAGCTAATAGATCTTGTCTTGTGCCACTCATGGAAGGAACTGGATACTGTGGAGCAAATTCTGAAGCAACCAGATTAAAAAAAAAAAAAAAACCCAAAGGACAGAGCACACATGAGCCCCAGTAGATGCCATGGTTGTTGCAGCAACCAGCAAAAACAAAGCTCACAGAGCACATCTGTCCATCCCCCCTAACAGGGAGTCTAGGACTTTGGATAGATTTGGAAGTGCATCTACACCTCTGACCTTTTGCTCTGTGGTCTTTTATTTAACAAACTTTACCAGGTTGCAAAGAGATTTGACAAAGAAGCTTTCAAAATCTCTTTCCAGGTCCATGTCTGTGGAGGACCGGAAATAGGTTTCTCCACAGCTGGCCACCCTTCAACCTCTGATTTCCCATACTGCAGAGGGTACCTCAAGGGTGATGGGTTCACGCATAGCCATCAGGAAACATGTCTATGCGATTTTGTGAAGCCCTTCAAGTCTTTGTTCATTAGTGGTCCTTTTGATGGATGTTTCTTCACTTTGGGCTCAAAAGGAAAGATTCTCCAGAAGTGAGCAAGAAGGAAAGATCACCTTTGCCATTGGGATCAGTTTCTCTATTCATCAGACACCCTTTTCACGAAATCAGCAAGGAGGTAGGAAAATGTGGTTTCATAAATCCCAAGGTCCTGTCCAAGACTCATGAAGAGATGGTTTTCCCAGAGGCAGTGGGGGTAACTCTAATGGAAGACTCAGTCCTGGTGGTCTGCAAAACCAGGGTTTCAGGGATTCCTTCTCTGAAAAACCCTATCAGTACTCCTCAAAGGCTGGCCGGCTGCTTTTCTCTATGTAGTCAGGGGGTAAGGGGGTGCTTGTTTCTGCACCTGGAAGCCTGGATGTACATCACAGCAGATAGTTTGGTGCAGAGGATCCTATCCAGTGGTTTTTCTTACCATTTTCCCAAATTCCCCTCATAAAAATGAGGAAAATCCTGGATGTTCCATTCAATCAGAGGGAGGCAGAAGCTTTGGAAATAAGAAAGATGTCAGTCTCCCAAAAAAAAAAAAACCCTCCCCCGACCAGATAGAATCTATTTATACGACTGACTTGATAACCATTCTGGATTTCAGCAAATTAAATCGGTACATAAATATTCAAAGTTCTACATGGTCACATTACAGTCCATGTTGACCCTGTTGCGAAAGGACTATCAGATGTACTGTGTAGATCTTTAGGGTGTGCCACATGAAAATGGAATAGGTGCTCCACAAGATATCTGAGCTTACGACTGGGATATGGTCATTATCAGTTCAGAGCATTGTCCTTTCGTCTCACCACAGCCCAGGGGATGTTAACCAAATGCATGATAGTCATAGCAACTGACGTAAGACTGTTAGTATTCCAGGTGTTTCCATATCTAGACGATTGGTTCCTAAATGCTCCGGCCAGCATCTATTTCTAGAAGCAAGGGACTTAACTGCTCCAGTTACCATCTGTGCATCTCAGGTCATCTACAAGTCACAATTAACTCCTACACAGAACCTGGAGTTCATAGGTGGTCATCTAGACGCACAATCCGATAGCAGTAGCCCTGCTACGTTCGCCCGTGCTACGCTCAGGCTCTCTTCGCTCCCCTCCCTGCCCCCAATTCCCTCCCGCCCCCAGTACCTCTAAATTTATAGTACTATAGCCACTCCCCCACTTTCTAGATCCTATCTGCTTTCATCTGGGATAATTCCACCCATCCCCATTCTATTACCTACATTTTAATAGCACCCATTAGCTTTCATCTGGCATTCTCCCATCCCCCTTCCAGTACCTTTACCTCACCACTCTATCTTCTGGTGTTGCATCACCAGGTAAAACAGTTCCTTAACTCACTAGCTGAATCGCAGATAATGATATACTCCTCTTTACTACCCCTCTTGTTCACACCATACCTCCTTATCTTGTATGAAAACCAGTTTCTCATGGGATTTCAGGTCCCAAAAGGCCATACTATCACCCCAGCTGTAAATCCTTCCACCTTCAACCATACTTATAGTACCAGATCCTATCAACATCTTGTTTAGTCTAGCAACATTTCAACCCCAGGCACATTAGCTCTAGATCCAAACACTACCACAAACTAATAAACAAATTCCTGAAGTTCATCAAGTATAGACTCAACCTAATACTTGGTGGTGATATTCATTCCAACCCTGGCCCACTCACTTCAGATACACATACCCCCTCTACTTGCAATCTAAGCTACAAACCTACAATTAATAGGCCAACTAACTCTCTCCTAGTCTGTCATCTCAATATTAGAAGCATTAATAACAAGGTACACGAATTGCATGCACTTCTGGATGTCCACTCCCCTGAGATTCTCTGTTTATCTGAAACCTGGTTAAAACCTAACACTAAAGACAATGAAGTGTTACCACCTGGGTGCAACATACACAGGCTGGATCATGCTTCGAGGAAGGGGGGTGGGGTAGCTGTACTCTATAAATCTGAGTTGAATGTCACCATAGATGTAATACAACCTCCTCAGATTAATAACTCAGATTCTTGCCACCAAATTGCAACTTAATAAATAAATGCATTAATATCATCAGTATGTACATTCCCCCAGGTAACAATATATCTACATTTGAAGATATCCTGCACTGGCTATCATGTCACTACCCCCAAGAAACCCTACTACTTGGAGACTTTAACATAGACTGGGGCACCTGTTCCTCAGAATCCCCAGCCACCCATATTAACCTGCATGCATTTACACAAATCATATCCACCCCTACCAGGATAGGTAAACCCAACCAAAAAGAAAGTATACTTGACTGAGTACTCATAAACAGTCACCCCCAACTGTACACCTCTGGTACCCTCCTTAATGGCCTAAACGATCACCTTCTCACATATGTAATTAAGCACAAAACCATTAATTCCAAACAACCCTTACTCAAAGGTTAGAAACAATAAAAACTTTGACCCTGCCAAATTCCAACAAGAACTAAACTAGTGTAATTGGTCTATTCTAAAACACCTCCCCTTAGAGGAAGCAGTAGCATACTTTAACAACAAATTCCTTGAGATCCTTGATTTGCATGCACCTGTTCGTTCAAAGAGAACCAAGGCAAAAACTGCACCATGGCTTTCTATAGACTCTAAACTCAAAATTACCCTTGGAAACAAAGCATGGGCTTTATGACATTCTTCTAAAGACCCTCAAGATCACATTAAATACAGGCAATCCAGGAACGAAACCAAATCAATTTTACAAGACAAAAAAACAATACTACTGTAATTTACAGACAGTAAATCAAAATAACCCTCAAGTTTTGGGCAGGTTTAAATAATCTACTACATCCTGGACAAACTTCAACCCCAATCCCTGCTACTACTATTGATAAAACCCCTGAAGATGTTTCTGATAGTTTTAACCAATTCTTTACGGAGACAATTCAAGCCCTAGCTAGCCAACTGCCTCCTAGCTCCCCTGGTCCTGAAAGTAGCACCCCTATAAACCTACTCGCGTTCAGCTTCCAACCAGTAGCCACTTCACTTATCTGTACCTTGATCAAAAAATTAAAACCCACTACACTTTCTGCTGATCAACTCCCTGCCGAGTACCTACAAAAATCAGCTGATGCTATTGCTTACCCCGTCTCAATACTAATTAATCGAACCATAGTAGAAGCTAAAATTCCCACCACCTTGAAAATATCCTATGTAATCCCACTTCACAAAGGAGGCAGCTCTACTGAATTCTCCAGTTATAGGCCAATAGCTATACTCTTTCCACTTGCAAAGATTATGGAAAAATGTATTCATAGACCTCATGCACCACCTAATTCAAAATCGCCTTATGGCAGACAGCATGGCTTCCGTCCTCATCACAGCACTACTTCAGCCCTCCTAGCCTTTACTAACACCACAAACCATAATCGCAACAGTAGTTATATATCCTCAGCCCTCTTTTTGGATCTATCCAAGGCATTTGATATGGTTGATCACCAACTTTTAATCCACACCCTGCAAACATCCAGTCTAGATACTGGAGCCCTCCAATGGTTTCAATCCTACCTGAATGGTCGACAGCAGGCTGTCCTCTAGAAGAACAAACTCTCTAATCTTCTACCTAACACTCTTGGAGTACCACAAGGCTCTATACTAGGGTCCTTGCTGTTCTCCATCTTCATTAACTACCTTTATACTGTCATCCCAAAAGTCAGCTGTATCCAATATGCTGATGACTCTACTCTGATTTGCTCAGCCACATCTCCAGTAGAGTTATGGTCAGCTACCCAGACCACCTTTAATACAATAGAAAACTGGCTTTCTGAACATAGTCTGATCCTAAATCCCAAAAAACTAAAATGCTGTTATTTTCACCAACATGTAGGTCTACTGCTTTCACCTTTACCATAAAATCAAATGCTGGCACAATAATCTCCCCTGACCCATCTACAAAACTATTTGGTGTCATCATAGACAATAATCTAAAATTTGACCTACATGTTAACCAAACTATCAAAACAATCAATAAAAAACTAGGGTCACTTTACAGAATAAAAGCCTTCCTAACCCCTCCAGCTAAAATTGCCATAGCTCGCTCTCACCTTCTTTCAACCCTTCTGTATGCATCCCCTCTACTCTCGAATTTAAACAAGACTGTCCTTAAACTCTCAATTTGCTACAACCACATTGCCAGGTTTGCCACTGGGCTGCCTTTTAGGACACATCATTGCATCAATCTAAATCAGCTTGGGTGGCTTGAACTACCCAGCCTAATCCAGTATAACCAACTGATTATGGCCTATAAAATCCTCTAATCCGGACAATACTCCTGCACTTAAAAATATGATCACCCCCTATAACAATCCTAGACCACTTCGATCCTCTAACAAACTACCAATTCAGACTAGCAAAATTAATAACACAGCCAGTGATTCTCTCTTTGCAAACTCTAAGTAGATCCTGGAACTCTCTTCCAGCTGATATTACCTTACTTTCCACCTTAGGTCAATTTAAAACTAGACTCAAACATTTGTCACTTAACTGGCTATGTCAGTGTATCAAGCCTGGCAGTAACTCTCTAGAATTTGTAAAGATCTGTTAACCAGTTTACTGTGTAATTTAATTTAATCCTGACTTGTGCTCAAGATTAACTGTAACCTGTGGAACTTGTTTAACTTGCTTACTTATGTAATCTCTGTAAATAGTCTGTTTGTAATATGTAATGCTGGTATTATGTAATGCTGTATCTGCTTACCCTTGGAGCTTTTCTCCTTGGGCCTCTGCTGAAAATGGACATGCATCCAGTCGGACTATCCCGGTCAACAAATGTAAAATAAATAAAATAAAAATCTCTCCCTCCAACAAAAGTACAAACCCTCAGATCCCAGGTAAAAGTGATTTGCATATTCCTCTCCTCCAACATGACTAGTCTTGTAAGCCTTAGGGTCCATGGTAGCAGTGATGACTCTAAATCTGATGTCCTTTTCATTTCTCAACTGATGGGTTTGAATCAGAGACTCTCCGACTTGGCCGCTTCATCCTCATATTCAGATCCAAAACTCTTGAACACTTCCCTTTACCCACAATACCCCACCAACCTAACATACCTCAGATCTCGTTTGCCACCATTCAGCTTCAAACATGGATCCTGTTGCTCTCTAGTTCTTGGAGTAATATCTATCTTTTTCGTGAGTTACATCTTTGAAAATTTATTGTTATGACAAGCCTACTGGCTTTAAAACTTGATACCCATGAGTATAAAAATCTCTAACTTTGATGCCAACAGAGAGAATGTGCATATTGTTTAGGACCCACTTACTTAGATATGGATTGTTCTATCTGTCTGGATTCAACTCCAGAGCTCTAAATGACCATAGGAACAAATCAGTGCTGAATGGCCTTCTCCCCTCTACCTCTTCTGCTTCTGTAGCTGGTGCTCAGACCCCATCCAAAAAAACAGACAAGGGGAGCCCAGACTCTTCTAAAGATAGAGTTGTGCAAGATGTCCCCGGACCACTCTTCTCATCTGCTCCTTCATTGGAGCCTCATCTGCTCCTTCATTGGAGCCTCCTACTAAGATGCTCATAAAGTTGCATCCAGCAACTTTGGATCTGACTCTGTCTCCCTGAATCTGAACTCCTGCACTCCTACTGGATCCACTTCACGGTTCCCTTCATCCTTTTTGGATGGATCCCTCCTACACAGGCATTCACAGCCTCCAACCTCCACATCTTCTCTTAGGTCTTACAGATGCTTATCCAAAGCTGAAGTGGATAGGATTAGAATTTCTTTGCTCAGATCTAGATGGGAGTTCTCTTTGCTTTAACTCCTGTCTGATCCATGAGCTAACCTCTGTCCACTTACCCTGTGTCTCCTCGGGTTCGACCCACTGTTTGAGCCCTCAGATCAGAGACCCCTTTGGGGGGGGGGGGTCCTCATAGGATCCGAAGACTGTTCTTCAACTGTAGTAACTTCCATGAGTCTCCTGGTCCCCAGCCTTTTGGAGCCAAAGTGGTCCCCAGCCTTTTGGAGCCAAAGTGTCTGTGCTAGATCAGTGGGGTTGGGATAGACTACGAAGCTCTGAGCCATCTCTCCCCCTTGAGGCTTGGCATTGGACAGCTCAGGTCCAGCTCCTTCCTTGAGTGGAGTGCTAGTGGGGTTGCAGGAGCAATGGTTTGGCAATTATCAGCCCCTTTGTCTACTTTGTTTCCCATAAGTGTTCTGCCTTTGAGGTTGTGAAGAGGGCTTTTTTTGGTCTAGAGAAAGGAAATCCCTGCCATTTG
This sequence comes from Protopterus annectens, assembly GCF_019279795.1. Lineage (NCBI taxonomy): Eukaryota > Metazoa > Chordata > Ceratodontiformes > Protopteridae > Protopterus > Protopterus annectens. Next base: position 1,844,884,328 of record NC_056735.1, read on the forward strand.
GATTAGACAACTTTGCTTCCTTCAGTTTCCTGCTGTGAGCCTTGTTCATCCATTCCACTGGGATAGCCAGCCTGATAAAGTCTCCAGTCAGCCCCTCAGGACATTTTTTCATTCGGATACTTCCCCAGGCCACCCCACTGAGGAAGTCCCTTAAAAGCGAACATGTAAAAGGAGACTCCTAAATTCCCCTCAAATCTCTGAGTACACCAATTTTGATGAAAAGTAGGGGGGTCCCCCATATCTCTACCTGAGGACATCTCCTTTGGAGACATCCTAGAGCTCCTGAAACAAAAGGATGTTTCATCCTGTGATGTCCCCTCCCAGGAGGACTCTGTTTGTGGAGGCTTTCAGGTCTGGTCCTTGTACTACTTGGGTGACTCCCCTGGCTGATGAACTTGTAGCTCTTGTTTCTCACCTGGTGTAGAAGGAGCTGGATACTATAGAGTCTATACCTGAAAGGCCGTGTTTGCTGTGGGCACGCATTTTTTTCAACTCCTCAGACCTTTCTCAAGGAATCAATGTTGAAGTAGAAAAATGTGGTTTGATTAGTCTTGAAAAGGACCCTAAGATTTATTTGGAGACTGTTCCTCCCAGAGGCAGAGGGGGATATTGAAATGGAAGATGCCATTCCCAGAATTTCAGGTTTTCTTCTCTGATAAGCCCTACCATCGCTCCTGAAGGGAGTCCTGACTGTTACCCTCTGGCGACAGTCTGGGGATGCTCGTCTTGGCACCAAAGAGCCTGGCTATCTATAACAAAAAGATTCCTGGGTGCAACAAATTGTATCCCGAGGTTATATCATACCATTTTTCCAAGACCCCCTTACAAAATTAAGTCTATTTTGCACCCAATCAGAGAGAAGCAGCAGCATTAAAGATCAGTGCTAGAAAAGAGTCCTCCAAGAGGTCCCCCCCCAAGACCAGAGAGGATCTGGGACTTACTCAAGTTTCTTCTTGGTGCCCAAAAATAAAGGGGACCTGAGACCAGTTCTGGATCTCTGCAAACTAAATCAGGTTGTGCAACATTCAAGGTGTCTGATGGTCACTGTTCAGTCTATTTTGCCTCTGCTGCAAAAGTACAATTGGATGTGTCAACAGTATGCATTCTGTCACATCAAAATGAACAGGCACTCCAGAATATGTCTGCACTTCCAACTGACTGGCACTCCAGAATATGTCTGCACTTCCAACTGACTGGCAGCCATTAACCATTCAGAGCGCTGCCCTTTTGTCTCGCCACAGCTCCCAGAGTGTTCACCAAATGTATGGCAGTGGTAGCGGCAAACTTGAAATTGCTGGGATTCCACGTGTTTCCATGCTTAAATTACTAGCTCCTGTCTGCCTCAACCAGGCACCAACTCCTACAATCAAGGGACTACTTGCTTCAGTTGTGCATTCATCTAGGCATCAGTCAGTTACAACAAATCACAAATAAAACCTGCGCAGTCTGGAGATTATAGATGCTCATTTGGATACAATCAATCAGTTAGCCTCCCGTCCCGCTCAAATCCAGATACTAAGGTTCCGGGTCAGAAAAATTCAAAATTCTTCTATTCCAGCACTGCTAATTTTACAAGCCTTTGGATCCATGGTAGAAGCTATCACCTTAGTTCCTCTGGCCAGGTTTCATGTGCGAATACTTCAATGGACCCTGTCAACCCGATGGCCCATTCTTCAGCAACCTTTAACCACTCCAGTTAAGATCACACAGGCATGCAAAAGGTATGTTCTTTGGTGGACATGTTTGAACAAACTCTCTGAGTTCATCCTTTTATTCTTCACCTAGCCACAGTGACCACAGATGCCTCCCAGCTGGGGCAGGGGGCACTACTTGAGAAAGGACAACCCAAAGTTCATGGTCCCCTGAAGAAGCCAAGACATATATCAATGTCTTGGAAATGAGTAATTCTCCTAGCATTGCAGACCTTTCAAGACTCTCCCATGTGGGGCAATTGCTATCCAAATGGACAATAGGTCAGTGGTCTGGTATATCAACAAACAAGAAGGAACAATGTCGTAGCAGTTTTGTTGTGAAGCAATGTGCATGTGGCAATGGGCAATCTCTTCAGGTCACTTTCTAATAGTAACACACGTTCCGGGAAAATCCAGTGTGTTTGTGGACAAACTAAGGAGGTCCCTTATGATGCCTCACTAGTGGTATCTCAATGTCAAAGTGGCAGAATTTTCCATTTATAGGGCCAGCTATGCTGCGATCTGTTTGCATGTCCCCTAAACAAGTGAAGCTTGTTCTTTGCCCTGATCCCTCCAGTGGGGGATTCACTGAGATTTGTCCACGATTGACCATCCAGTCTCCTTTATGCTTGCCCACTGCTGCCTTTCATTCCCAAACTTCTACAGAAAGCATTCTATTTGAGCACAGTAATCCTGATTGCCCCTTTCTAGCCTTGTCAGATTTGGTTCGCCTTCCTCTGGCCTTACCATCTACATCCGCCCTGGATACTGGATCCAGCTCCAGACCTCCTGTCTCAGCTGACAAAGATGACTCCTCCAGACTTAAGGGGCCTCAAACTGACTGCATGGTTTCTCTAATTCCATTGATCATTAGACAACCCAGGCTCTCCTTTCTGGTCTGCCCTATCTCATCTTTTCAAAAATCTAGGATTTATAAAAGTAAATGTAGATTTGTATTCAGAGTCATTAGCATGGATGTGAACCCCCTTTCAGCACCATTGCTGTATATTCTTCAATTTAGCTTCAATTTTCAATGACTGCACTAGATTTTCAACTATCAAGGTCCGGTTGGCTGCCATTTCTGGCATCCACTTGGGCAAAAATAACTTTACTGTAGCTTCTAAACTATGCAAAGCCTTTCTCAAAGAAGCCTTTTTACTTAGACCTCCATTAAAGGATCCTACTCCTTGGAATTTAATTATTGTGCTTCAGGCTTTAAACCAAACTCCCTTTGAGTCATCAACCAGGGCAGATCTAAAATTTTGGTCTTGGTGACCAGAAAAATGGTTTTCCATCACATCAGCTACACTAGTATCTGAACTCCAGGCTCTCTACTAAACCTGGTTATCTGGTTTCCACAAAAAATAGCATATCCTTGCGGACCAGCCTGTCTTTTGCCTGTGATGGCTTTGGAGTCCAACATAAAACAGGTCATTATTTTCGGGGGGGGGGGGGGGTTAGAACCAAGGACTTCAGGAAAACTGACCAGTTGCTTCCTTCTGTCCTAACAGATTGAGCAAACCACTTTCCAAGGTTACACTGGCCAAATGGTTATGCTTGCCTAAGGCTTCTATAGCTCACTTCATGAGGTCTATGGCAGTCTCTTCAGCTTTTTAGTCAAGAGCTTCCTTAGATGACATTTGTGCAGTTGCAGCCTGGACAAAATGCTCACACTTTTATTGCTCATTAGAAATTAGGTTTGATTTCTTGGAACAGTGTTACCTTTGGCTCTGCAGTACTCTGAAATATCCTTCCATGAGGACCACCCAAGGTTCATCTAGCTGGGGACTCTTGGACTCTGTCCCATCAGTTGGGGAATGAATGAAAATTACATCAGTTACAAAGGTTGTGTACTCATCATAATGTATCTGTGTTGTCATTTTCATTCTTCAACTTCCCACCCTCTTAATCCCCTTCCCTTAAGTGTCCTCCAGGAATAAAGAGATTTTTCTTGGGAACCCATTTTTCCTTGTTTTAAGCTCCAGTTTTATATTTGCTGTTTCTTCTCAGTTGATACTGTTTAGACTATTATTTTGGGGGGCAGCCAACTATATTAGAATTATGTTAGGTGGGTGTGGCATTATGGGTAAGGGAGGAGCTCCAGTTGGATCCACGAATCTAGTGAAAGGTCTCAGATCTGACTCAGATGCTATCAGTTGAGGAAGAATGAAAATGGACAAGACAGATCCATAGTAAATATTTCCACCATAGAGGTTGATTCCAGAAATTAAAATGTTGTTGTGTGGACAGGCACCACAGTGCATCCTTTGGAATGAGCACAGAATTTATTTGGAATGAGCACAGAATTTATCCACAAATGTGGCAGTTGCTTGATGGGTCATCTTAGTGAGTAAGGCGCTTTGTTTTATTGTCAGTCAACTAGATTAGGTTTGCATTGGAGTAGTCTCTAAAGACAAAAGTTTTGTGATGTCAGGTTTTTCCTTCATATTGAGAGGTACCAAACAATGGTCAAATTTAACTAGTGATGTAACTCCATCCATTCATAACCCCTTTTCCCATCTTGCACATGGGGTTTGGGGTATCACTTCAACATTGACAATCCTGTAGAGCCAAGGTGTTTACACTGCTGGGTAGCTAGCCCTGCCACAGTAGTTCTTCCACATCACAGACTTGCACACACACCTATGACCTATTTAGTGTTCAGCCCACCTACTGCATGTCTTTGGAATATGGGAAGAAATCGGAGCACCCAGAGGAAACCCATTTGAATACAGGGAGGTCATGAAAATTCTGCACAGAAGGCACCCCAGCCAAGAATCTAACATGGGAACCTCTTGCTGTTGGGCAACAACACTAACCACTGCGCCATTGTGCTGCCCCTGTGATGCAACTGTATTTTATTTTTTTAACACCTTTACTGAATTGTCAGTTGAGGCACAAGCAAACAAACGTGCATTTATATAAAAGAAAATGTACAGTAGTAACATGATCCTAGTTACAAATATACATCACATGTTTTTTTCTTATAACTATCAGTCCAACAGTACATAAATTGCTCGTCTTGCCTTCCCTTAAATTTCACTCTTCTTCCAAAACATTACTCTGCATACATTGTTCCGAAAAATTTCAGTTTTTTTTTCAATGTAATTTGCTCATACCTTTTTCTAAAAATCCCACTTCCAGTTCTTTTGTCTCTGTTACAATATTCAATACTTCAAATACAGTTGGTTTAGACTTTGATTCCTATTTCATATTAATCGCTTTTTTGGCAGTCACCAGAATTAAACTTAGCAAGTCCTTACTATGTCTGGGTATTTCAGATCCTGTATCCCAGCTCACAAAGAATCACTTCCTTAGTTGCACCTATTTGCTCACCCAATATTTCTGACAGAATATTCTGTAGGTAGTTTTTGAAGTCTTCCAGCTCATTACACTCTAAAAGCATGCATTCCCAATTATTTCTTTCTTCCCCACCGCACTTCCAACATTTGTCGTCTACAAGAAAAATTCTTTGAAGTTTGCTTGGGGTAAAAAAAAAATACCTCCAAGCAAAAATCCTAAAATCTTCTAGACTTGTTGCGTACTTGTGAACCATGCATATGTTCTCCCATTGTTTCCTTGTGCATTGTTTATTCAGTCTTTCTTCCCAATCTTTTCTAACCTCTGATTCCTTTAGCTATCGTGCAGTATTTTATATGCCCTACTAATTATCCCTTGCTAACAGCAGCTTCTGTTCTAGATTCAACTAAAAACTCTACCAGCGCAGGTCTTTAACTTAGGATTCCCCTATCCCTTTTTCTTTCACTATACTCTGTCCCTGATAGGGAAGGCATTCTGTAGCTTGCAGTTCAAATGTCATCTTGGCCTCTTCCTATCCTGTTGCCTTTCTCTCTCTCTTTATTTGGTCCCAATATTTTGGTTCCTTTGCCAGTTTTCCCCAGTGAATTCCAGCCCTGTCTTGCCTATGTTCTTTCTTCCTAGTTCCTGTCATACCTATCGGCAAAGCCTCCCTTCTCCAGACTTGTGTTGGCTTAGTTCTTAGGATACCTTCTGCTACATTATGAATATAATATTCTGTATGGCTGTTCTCCAGGATCTACATACAAAATCCCACATTTGTCTTGAATTCTGCCCTATTTTATCGTCCCTTTCCATTTCCAATTATAGCTTTCTTTTTATGTACGAGTCGTAACTATGTAGCTCAAAAATATTCCTTCAAATCTGGTAATCTTAAACCACTGCTCTTTTGGAAGGATCACCTTATCCCACTTGACTTTTTTTTTTTCCCCCTCTCCCCCTTCCTGATAAACTCCTTCAGCTCTTGATTGTCCACAACTTCTGTGGCTGATGAAATAGGCCTGATTTGTGATCAAATAGGCCTGATTTGTATATAAAACTGAACAGGCTACAAACATTTTCACTGTATCTTGCTATCTATAGCCATAAACCAGAGCTTTCTGTTTTTTTAATTATCTTTTGTTTAGTCTTTTCCCACATATCCTTAGATGTCATAACAGAATCCTTTTTTGATCCATACTCCTACATAATTCATTTTATTTTATTCCCATAAATATGGGTATTAATAGACAAATTTATGTGTGGGTACATAGATGAAACAAAGGCTGTAGCTTTAAACTTCCTTAATTTTTATATCCCAAAAGACTTGAATCTGTCTCAGGATGTTCACATCTAAGTGTCCTTTCATCGGTTACAAAATGTCTGCAAATAAAACCAACTTTTCCTGATTACCTTACTAATTATATCCTTGAAATTTAGTCCTTTATTTTCTTTGACAGTAGCTCTAAATATAAAGCAAATAAGAAAAGGCAAAGAGGGTATCCCTGCCTGCTTCCTAAGTTTAAGCTGAACTTGTCAGAGGGGAACCCTCACACTTTAATTCATGCACCCAATCCCTCATATATCCTCCAAATTAACCTTATTGTATCAGGGAATGTAAATACTTCCACTGCCCTACTCAAAATTGAATGCTTTCTCTGCAAAAAAAAAAAGTGGTTTCTTGTACTTGTATTAATGTCAAATGTTTGTCTCCCTTTCAGAAAACCACATTGATCAATATCGATCAATTCTGGCAACACGGCCATTCTTTTAGCTATCCCAGACATAAACACTTCATAATCATGGTTTGAAATAGAAATGGGCCTATATGAAGATGGGTCTGATCGATCTTTACTGTCTTTAGGTATTACACCCTCTACAAGTTTCTTCCAGGATGTTGGTGCTTTCCCTCATTTTAAAATACTGTTGCACAAAACCTTCCAGATCTTTCACTTCATAGCTTCCAAGCTTCACAGGAATACCATCTATTTCTGGAGACTATCCTGCAGATTGTATGTTACTGTTTTTCTCATCTTTTCCTATCTTAACTGTTAATTGTTGAGCCTCATCTGTCTTTAACCTTGGCATACTTGAGTCTTCCATAAATATTTCCGTTTGTACTCTTTCTTGATTTTCATGTTCCATTGCTTTATACAAATTAGCATCGACTTTCCAAAATATCTCTAATACCTTTACAGGATCTCTGGCTAATGTTCTGGTTATATGCCCAAGTTTGGCAACAACCCTTTCTACTTTTTTACCAGTCGCCATTTTAAAAGCTTTAGTGTTCTGGCGTTATCAAAAACAGTTGTATAACAGCAGTCTTTCTAAACTCGTGTATATTATCTGGATACACTTATCTTCTCTTTAGCAATCTGCAGCTGTGCCTCTTTTTATTCTGAGATTTCCCTTGTTCAGTATTTCAATCTTTGTCAGCCCCTCTAATTACTTCCTGTTACTACTTAACCATAACCATATATTTCTACCCTTTTTAAACTTTCATTTTTATACCACTCACTACCTATAATTTATAACTTATGAAGAAATTTCTATCTTCATTAATACTGCAACTCTTGAATAATTTCCTTTACCCATTTGTTAAATTCCTAGGGGGGGAGCGCCAGTGTTTTATTTTTGCTTCATTCCGCTTCATTCTTATCTGACTTGCTATTAGCACATGATCTGAAATAGTTACTAGACGTGTGTCGAAGCTTTTAATTAAACGCACATGTTCCTGTGAAATATAATTTCTCTCCAGCCGTTACTGTACCTTGGGGAATATGTAAATTCTGAATTCTTACTACTGAATTCATGTTTTCCATACCAAATAGTTTCATACATTTCTTCAGAACTCTACCTTTAATATATTTTCTCCTCTTTGTCTCCCAGTTATATCCTCACTGTTGAAAATAAGTTCCAGTTCCCACCTATAAATAATCCCAACTGAAAGCACCAATGATATTTTTGGCAGAACTGACTATTCAATGTAACCTATTTTTTGTCATTAGACAGAGATCCAAACCATATCATGGATGAGCTGAGAACGGACTTGACTGCTGTATAGAACTGAATCAACAGATCTGATGTTGTAAATCTTTATTCGTTCCTTACTGATAGGACTTCGGATCTGTCCTCGGAACAGAAACTGCCGTTTCCAGGCTCGCTCCAGCCAAAAACTCTCAGCTAAAACCTACCCATAATGCCCCTTTCATAGTCTCTTCATATCTCGTTTGCCACGTTTCTCATCAGACGTGCCAAGCTTTCTCTCAAAGCCAAATGTAAAATGTGTGTTTGTGTAGTTTCTCTCAAAACTTTACCTTTTTTAAGTCAATCTCGCTAATTTCTCCTCTCGCCTGTAAACTTCTACTTCCCACCCTCTACCTTTAGTAGTTACCCTTATGCCATCATTGTTACTGTCCCTCTCTCCTACCTTTGGTAGGTCCTCTTTTTACCACTTGTGGTATTTCTAGTTACCATTGTTGGTATGCTTCTATATCTATTTAAAAAAACTTTCTCCTTTCACTTTTTTGTTTCCTTTCTTGATAGTTTTTTGTCAGCATGCATTATGTCAGAAAAAGCTAAATTGGGGTTTAAGCAGTGCGATAAGTGTGGGCATAAGATGTCCAACTCAGTCACGCTTGGTGCATTTCTTTGGACGTGGACCATATAAATGCTTCGTGTGACTTCTGCTCTTGTTTCAGTAATAGCAATCTAGCTGAGCGCAAAAACAAATTGATTTTGAAAGGTTTAATGACCATGCCTTTTTTGGAGGCTCTCTGAAGTCTCACCACTGCCTAAGACCAAAAAACACACAGAAACTGAGTCATTCTGTTCCTACAACTCTGCCCATTTCAGAACAGTGTCGACACTAAGCTTCTCCAGCGCCTTTGGTGCAGACAACCTTGGCACCAGGCTCTGTCTTCTCCTCTGTGCCACCTCTGACTTCTATTACAGTTCTGGCTTCGGCACCACAGACTTCGGTGCCGTCTTTGGTTCTGACACAAGCTTTGACAACCGTACCCACTTCAGCACCATCCCCGGTGCCGATAGCTTATTCGGCTCCACCGACTATGCCCCCGTCTGTTCCAAAGGTTGAACGCCTTCCTAGAACCAGATATTCTCCAACTTATGACCCCTTTTTTGGGGCGCCAATTTAGCCCTTTTCTTGAAAAACCTGACTCTCCTTCAGCAGCCTCCTATAGATCCACCAGGAGCCTTTCAGAACAAGATGCAGTGAAAGTTGTGGACCAGCTTCTGGCATCTAGAGGATTGCTCACCCCTGCTAGACCTTCCGTCCCCTTTGGAATGGAACCTTTCACAGAATGCTCACCAGTATATCCTCCCCTGCCTTTTCCCAGGCTCTGGGATCCTCTGTCCACCCTGGTGCATACTCTCTGCTCCGACTGCGGTGTTCCCCTGTCAGCACAGACTACCCTTGGTGCATCGGCTCCATTGGAACCAGTGCACTCTCTCAGCAATGTTTGGGCTGTTGGCACCGTGGTTCCTACTTTGGCACCTGTTTTTTCATTGGCACTGTCTATCAATGGCTCCACCGACAGCTACCAGTCCTCTCTGAGCTCCTCAAGACTGGGTGTGACCCTGGTTCTGAGGTTGTCCTCTGTTCCGGGCTCCTTTCCCTCCCCCGGTGGCCCTACTTTCCATGTGATGGAGAGTCCTTGCCTCAACAGGCTGTCAGCAGCAATAGCATCGACAACTGAACCCGCCTGTAGCATGCAGCTGTCCCAACCCCCTACTCTAGGATCCTGGGCATGGGAGCCGCAAGACCTTCCCTTGAAGGGAACTCTTTCTCCGGAGTAGTTCTCAGAAGATCCCACTGGGGAGTCGCCCTGGGAGAAACTGTGCAAGAGGAAGCACCTTGATTCCCCTAAGGAATCTATCACTGAGGAACACCAATTGTGATGAGGGAGAAAGGTCCCCATGGTCTCCCCCAGAAGATGTCTCATTTGGGGACATTCTCGAAATTCTCAAGCAGAGGGGAAACTGGAAGTTCTCTAACCCTTCAGAGGAATCTGTGTTCTTGCAGACTTCCATGCCCGGCCGTCTACTTCCTGGGTGAGCCCAGTTGCGGGTGAGCTTGCAAAGCTGATCGTGCAGTGTGCCTGGGAGGCCCTGGACAACATAGAACCTGTCGCCCGGAGGCCGAACAAAATTTTATCCACCCCCGAAGACGAGCCCAATTGGTAGCTGATTCCATGGTTGTGGCGGCGGCCACCAAGCGGGAACTGGCAAAAGATAGTTCCACTGTTCATCCCCTGAACAAGGAGTCTCTGGCCATGGACAGACTGGAAAAGTGGACCTACGCTTCAGCGACCTTTGACATTTGGTTGCTGAACTATCTGGCACACTTCACTCTCCTCCAAAGAGACCTAATTTCTGAAATGTCTACCTCTTTGGCAGGATACTGCCTGTAGAGGTGCGTGACAGATTCCATAGTAGCTAGCTGTGATCTATCTCAAACTCCTCGATGCGCTTGATATGTCACACCACCGAGGGAGCAGCTCTAACAGCTGCATCAGGCATAGTCATCAGACAGCATGCTTGGATACATTTGTGTGATTTCGCAGACCCCTTCCTCCTTCGTCAACAAGCTTGTCAATGAATCTTCACTCTTTGGTCCCAAAGTACGAGATACACTATCACGAAGTGAGAAAGACTGAAAGACTTGTCTGCTGTGGGCATATGTCCCCCCCCCCCCCCAGACATCCTATTTCAGGAAACAGAAGGGAGGGAAATTGTGGTTCAGAAAGTCCCAAGATGTTTTTGTGACACTCGTGGTGAGCAATCCCCCTGGGGCAGAGGGGGCAACTCATCTGGAAGACTCCCCTTTCGGGGCAGAGGGGGTCTGTGTAACCAGGGCGCTAGAGATTCCTTCCCCGGCCGACCCTACCAGCGCTTTTGAGCAGCGGCCCGATTGCTTTCCTCTGGAAGCAGTCGGGGGTCGTTTTTCTGTGCACCTACCAGCCTGGCAACTTATTACAACTGATGTATGGGTGCAGAGAATAATATCCAGAGGCTACCATATCCCATTCGAACTTGCACTCAGACCCATCAAACGAATCCCTGATGTTCCACCAAATCAGAGGGAGGTAGCAGCCTTAGAAATAGAAAAGCTGCTAAGAAGGTCATCCAGCCAGTCACACCAGACTAGAGGATCTGTTTTTTATTTGAGGTTCTTTTTAGTGCCAAAAAAGAAAGGGGACTGGAGATGAATCCTGGATCTCAGCCTATTGAACAAATTTATAAAACTTCAAAAATTCTGGATGGTCATGGTAGTCCATCCTCCCTTTTCTAGGGAAGGACAACTGGATGTGCTCTATAGATCTCCAGGACGCGTATTACCACATAAAGATGGACCAGCACTCCCGGAGATTTCTCCGCTTCCAGCTGGGAGCCAATAACTACCAGTTCAGGGTACTGTCATTCGGTCTCTTGACAGCCCCCCCCCCCCCGAGTGTTCACTAAATGTATGGCAGTTGTAGTAGCTCCTCTTCGACTACAAGGATTCCAGGTGTTTCCATATCTAGACGATTGGCTCCTTACTGCTACCACCAAGAATCTTCTTATCACAGCCTCTGTTACACTCAAGGCCTTGTTCTTTACTTTGGGATTACAATCAACAAGAACAAATCTCAAATGTCTCCAACAAAAACACTGGAATTTATTGGAGTGATCTTCGACACAACATCCTGTCGAGCTTCCCTCCCTCCTCACAGGCTTTCAAAAATAAGAAACCAGATTCAGGTCCTGACATTTGTACCAGCACTCCTTGTACTACAACTATTAGGCTCTATGGCAGCAACCATTACCCTAGTACCACTGGCGAGGTTGCACATGAGACTATTACAGTGGCTCCTTTCATCACAATGGTCTATCTTAACCCACCCACTCGACCACATGATACGCCTTACAAACCTTTGCAAGAAAGAAATGTTATGGTGGATGAAGCCAGAAACAAATCTTTGGTGTCGACCGTTTTGTCTCCCCCACCCCAGGGCCACAGTGACCACAGACTCTTCCCTGTTAGGGTGGGTCATTTCCAGGGAAAGACTGTCCAAGGCAACTGGTCCCCCATTGATGCCAGTTTGCAGATAAATGTTCTGGAATTGAGGGCAGTTCTCTTAGCATTCCGTACATCCCTCCCTTCTGGGACCATTGCAATTCAATTTATACACGTCAGTCTGATATATAAACAAACCAGGTGGAACCAGGTCTTACCCCCTCTGTCGGGAAGCCATGAGAATTCGGCACTGGGCGATCGGTTGAGCAGGAACATCTTGATGCCTCACGAGTGGTCCCTCAGTCCTGTAATAGCAGATCGGATCTTCTGCCATTGGGGCAGGCCTTGCTGTGATCTGTTTGCTTCCCCTCTAAACAACAAATGCAAAAGCTACTTTGCCCTTATTCCCCCTCGGGGAATCGAGGGATGCTGTAATGCACGATTGGCCCCTGGCCTTTCCCCTGTTTCCCCTCACCCTGAAATTCCTCCATAAAGCTCATTGGGAAGCAAAGTGATCCTCATTGTCCCTTATTGGCCCCGTCAAGTCCGGTTTCCTTTCCTTTGGCCTCCTCTGATTCACAGCTTGTGGATACTGGATCAATCCCAAAGTCTGCTGTCTCACCCTCCGTGACGGATTCACCCCAATCTCCACAGCCTCAAGCTCACACCTTGGTTCCTCCACTTCCGATGATTGCCAGGCTGCCTGATATTTCATCTCCTGTCCATGAGATTCTGCTGGCTTCACACAAACCTTCCACCACGAAAATTTATTCTAGTAAGTGGGCTGTGTGGGCCAAAGATCAGGACATAGACCCGTGCTGTATGCCTGTTCAGAAGATCCTACAGTACCTGACTACTCTTCTACATGCAGGAGCTTCAGCATCGATTACTGTAAATTTAGCAGCTATCACAAATTTTCATAATGGATTTGATAATTCTTCTGATATGTCACAGTCTGTGCAAAACTTTCTTGAAAGGAGTATTACATGTTAAACCTCCTGTCAAGCCCCCCCCATAGAACCTTGGGACTTGACTTTGGTACTTCAGTCGTTAACAAGCCCTCCTTTCGAACCTTCTAAATCATGTGATAAAAATGTTTTATCTTGGAAGACTTTACTTCTAGTAGCACTTAACTCAGTGAGAAGAGTATCTCAGTTGCAGGCCTTGAGTGTCAAGAGACCTCACTTGAATTTCCACAGGGATAGTGTCCCTACGTACTGACCCATCCTTCTTGCCCAAGGTCATGTCTGGATTTTCAATTAACCAATCTACTGACCCTGCCGATTTTCTTCCCTTAGCATTCAAACTGAGGGGAGCATCTTTTGCATACCCTTTATGTTCATAGGTAGTTTCATTTTTATTTGGACAGGACTAAATCTTTCAGAAAAACGGATCCATTGTGGCCTTTGTGGGACCTAGAATTGGGTAAACCTGTCTCCAAATTGAGACTATCCTCCTGGCTTAGAAACATCATTACCTTTATCTACCATCAGAATAAACTGTCTACCTTCCAGAGTAAAGGCTCATTCCACTAGATCGACGGCTGCATCTGTGGCTTTTCATTCCAGAGCCTCTATGGATGATAGCTGCGCAGCAGCCACTTGGGCAAGACCTCATACCTTTATCACTCATTACAAATTGGATTTTAAGCTCCACAGGATGAGCATCTTTTGGTTCTATGGTGCTCAGGAATATCCTTCCTTGGGGCCACCCAGGACTTGAGTACTCTGTCCTATCAGTAAGGCATGAATAAAGATTTACAACATCAGATAAAGAAGTTATGTCTTACCATAAAGTTCCATCTGTGTTGTAGATCTTTCTTCATTCATTACTTCCCACCCTACTTCCCCCTGCCTGGACTCCTGGTGGATTTTAGGATGATCTGGTTAAGGTATTTGCTCAGACAGAGCCTCCTACTGTCTCTTTTATTATCTCTATAATATAGGGTTGAGCAAACTCGATCTGAAGAGACTGAGAGGGGCAGTATGGATAGGTCTTATTTGAGAGTTGTTGGCTGGCGTGAGCTTGGAAACTGCCGTGTCTGTTCCGAGGATGGAACCGAATTCCTATCAGTAATGAATGAATAAAGATCTACAATGCAGATGGAACGTTATGGTAAGACGTAACTTCTTTTTTCTCTAGGAGGTTGAAATTCCTCAGCTGTTGCAGAAAGTACATTCGCTGTTGTGCCTTTTTATGATGGACCCTACATTGGTCTCCCACTTCAAGTCCCAGGAGATTATAGATCCCAAAAATTTGAAGGACTCCACAACTGACAGTATTAAATATAAAGGGGGATAATATTGTAGTACCACTCCTAAAGTCCACTGTCATTTCTACAGTTTTAAGTGTTCAGCTCCAGATTATTCTGAATACACTAAAGGGCCAGTTGCCCAACCTCCCATCTGTATGCAGACTTATCACCATTCCTGATGAGCCCGATGATAGTTGTATCATCCGCATATTTAAGTTTGACAGAGGAGTCCTTAGAGGTGCAGTCATTACTGTAGGCGGAGTATAGCAGTGGGGAGAGCACACATCCCTGGGGGACACCTGTATTGATCATGCAAATGCTAGATGCAAGTTTCCCCTGCTGTTTCTTATTGGTTAGAAAATTGGTGATCATTGACAGGTGGAAACAGGAACGGAAAGCTTCAAGTAAAGTTCCGGAATTGTATTAAATGCAGTGCAGTTTTAGGCAGAATATAACTACATGCCAGCATAATTCTCCTCTACCAGTATGTGTTTTTAACTCTCTCACGACTAGAGCTCTTCTAGCAGTTAGTGTAAGTACTCACCTTTTCTTTTTTCCCGATATTATGCTGAATATCCAATGTTATGTAGTCCAATCTCGCCTTCATTCTTACCCATGGGTTCGGAGCTGAACCTCTGCTCCGACTCAGCCATACTCTAGCTCAAAGTCTTCAATTGGCTCATGGCTAAGAGGTATCCCATCATGCAACAGGTCTATTCCCCATATCTAGTTTGCTGCTTGTTACGCTCCGACATGGTCTTGCTTTTGGCCGTGGCTAAGTATACTGTTTATAAACTTTTTATAAACTTTTGACTTGTTGCTAAAAAAAAAAAAAAAAAGATATTTTCATAGCTCTGTCTGTGGTAGTGGTGTTATACTGCCTTTGTTTTGCTTCTCTTGCTGTTTTTTGTGGCCTTTTCATTGGCCATTTTGGTATCCCGTTCGTCTCCTTTCTTCCCACGGGCTAGGCCCGTTTCCGTTGGAGGACTTAGTCCTCCCCATTGTTTCCATGTGGTCTTTGGTATGGTGCTCCATTCTGTTAGCTTTTAGTGTTGTCATGTCTGGCTAGTGGTGTTATCCTGCTTTTGTTTCCCCGGGCTAGGCCCGTTTGAGGACATAGTCCTCACTGTAGTCTTTTTCCTGCCAGTTACTAGACCGTTTTTAGTTAGAGGCTCTAGTTTCCCGTGCGGGGTTTAGTTGGGTCCAACATGTGTACGTATTGCTTTGTACCTGTATGTGTTCTCCTTTATTCGGCATATCCAAGGATTCTAAGGAACACAGGCCTTCGGGCTTTAAAAAGTGTGTTGAATGCAACAATAAAATGTCTGACTGTACACTCTTCTGTGCGTGTACTGCTTGGGGGCTATTCACCTCCAAGAGTCCTGCTTGTTTTGTCATTCCTTCAGTCCCTGTGTACTACAGGAGAGGAAGAACAAGCTCACTTTGAAAGGACTTCCAGTGCCTTATCCTCTCCAGCTATAAAGGACAAAAAGACTTCTAAGAAGCACTCTCCAGTTCCGTCTGTTTCTTCAGAACCGCCAGAGAAAGTTGCTAGAACAGCTTCTCCTTCAGTTCCATTGCCCTCAGTGCTGACAGAAGGTAGTGTCTTGACTAAGTCCATATAGACTCCCAGCCTTTCGGAGCCAGTCACATTTGGTTCGGAGCCAGTCTCCAGTTATTAGACTGTTTTTTTCCTTCACGCAAGTCCCGTTCTGTAGGGAGATCAGATCTCCAACTACAGATCTCCAACTATATCCTCCAGGACCCTTTCCGATGAGGACGTTGATAGTGGTGAAGAAACTGCTTCAGTCATCAGTGTTGGCCAAATTGATTTTGGCTCTTGACCCAATCTGTTCCAGAGCCTATGGGCCTCTTCATCTTTTTGTTCCTCTTCCGAGCCTTTCTCGGCTTTCAGAGCCAGAATTGTCGGTTTCATCAGGTGCCGTTGGGTCGGTTCCAGTAGCCTCGCTTGGCCTTTCAGTTCCGATTTCCACTCTGACCCTGTCTGCTCGTCCATGGGGACGAGGGTTCACGGTTCTCCGGTCAGACCCAAGGAGGAGGGCTCAGATCTATCTTCATCGATTCTGTGTCTTCCTCTCTGTGCTTCGGCTCGAGTGAGCTTGGACCAGACATCTGCTTCGGACCTAATCTCCTCAGCGCCGAGGGCTACTACTGTATTCTCTACAGTTAGTCTGCCTTCGGAGCCGGGGGGGGCAGCCTTCGAGGTTATGAGGAGCATGCTGGCCAGGTCGTCAGCTGCATCCTACAGCACCGATACTCTGCCCCCTCTGGCACCAGTGTCCATTTCGGATCACCCTCTATCCCTGGGCAGCAGAGACCCTAAGCCTCAGGATACTTCCATGAGTGGTCCCCAACTTTCTAACGTCTCCTCAGAGTTTTTGCCTGAGGAGCCCGCCAGAAAGAGATTGTGTAAGAGGAAACACCTCAACTCCCCGGATGAGTCTGACACCAACCCCGAGGAGTCAGAGGGGTACCCCAAGTCGTCTTCTGAAGATCTCTTTTTCAGATATCCTTGAGATCTTGAAGCAGAGAGGCAGCTAGCCCTCCAAATCCCTTTCTGATGAGTCTGTGTTCCTGAAGGCTTTCGGGTCTCAACCCTCTGCCTCTTGGGTTTCTCCCCCTTTCGATGAGCTACTAGATCTTGTCTGTTGAAAGGTGTGGGAGACCCAATAAGTTTTTGTCCGCCCCGACTGACAGAATATCTAACAAAAGGCATTCCAGTAGATGCCATGGTGGTGGCAGCAGCCACCAAGAAGGAACTTGCTGAAACTGTCTACCGTCCATCCACCTAACAAGGAGTCCTGGGCTTTGGACAGGTATGGGAAGCATGTGTTTACCTCAGCGGCCTTTACACTGCAGTCTCTGAACTACTTGACACATTTTACAAGGCTCCAGAGAGATCTCTTAAAAGAGGTAGGAGATTCTCTACAGGGTAACATTTCTGGTTCCGTGGCACAGAAGTTCAATGCACATATGTCTACCCTAAATTCCCTTAACTCCTCCATGAGGCTGAGCTCATATGCAGCCGACGGAGCGAGTAGGGCAGCAGGTTCCGGAGTCTCTCTTAGGAGACACTCCTGGATGTGCCTGTGCAATTTCTCTGAGGCCTTCAAGTCTGTTCACCAACGCCCCCTTTGATGGTTCATCATTCAGAACCAAGATGGACACTCACTAGGTGCGAGCAGGAAGGAAAAACCCTGTCTGCTGTGGGAGTCAGTTTTTCCATACCTTCTAGACCTTACCCCAAGGGCCAGAAGGGTGGGAAAATGTGGTTCAGGAAGTCGCAGAGGTTTTTTCAGGATGCACAAAGTGATTCCCTCTCCAGAGGCAGTGGAGGCAGTGGAAATTCAGGTAGACCCCACCCTAGAGGCAGTGGAGGCCCACGTAACCAGGGGGACAGTGATTCCTTTCGTGGTTCTCCCCACCAGCGCTCCTGAAGGGAGGCCTGCCTGTGTATGTCTGGAGCCAGTCGGGGGTCGCATTTCTTTATTCCCAGAAACCTGGCAAGATGTCACCCAAGATGAGTGGGTATTAAAGATAATTTCCAGAGGTGATCTTATTCCCTTCTCTTCTCCTCCCCGCCAACCAAGAGAATCCCAGACGTTCCACCCAGTCACAGGGATTCCGCAACTTTAGAAATAAAAAAGTTGCTTTCAAAGAGCCATCCAGCCTGTCCCGCAGACCAAGTAGGATTAGGGGCTTACTCCAGATTCTTTTTGGTGCCGAAAAGAACAGGGGACCTGAGACGCATCTTGGATCTCAGCCGATTGAACCTTCATGTACAAAAGTCCAAGTTCCGCATGGTCACCTTACAGTCAATACTCCCCCTGTTAGGGAAAGATGTGTGGATGTGCTCCATCGACCTCAAAGATGCTTACTACCATATCAAGATGGACAGGGCATCGAGAAGTCATCCACGCTTCCGGCTGGGAGCGAGTCATTTTCAGCTGCTGGGAGCCAGTAATTTTCAGTTTCGTGCTGTGCCCTTTGGTCTCACCACAGCCCCCAGGGTGTTCACTAAATGCATGGCAGTGGTAACAGCTCACTTGAGATATCAAGGATTCCAAGTGTTTCCGTAACTGAATGACTGGCTCCTTTCTGCCACCACCAGGCATCTACTGTTACAGACCAGGGACGCCACCATTACACTGTGCCAAAGGTTAGGAATTACTCTAAATTGGAAAAATTCTGCCTTGTTGCCCTCGCAGCGTGTCACTTATCGGCGCCAAACTAGTTACGGTGCTCATGAGGGCCTTCTTAACAGAAGAGAGAATTCGGGCTCTACAACAGCAGGTCTGCACCTTACTACCATTGAGGAAGATGAAGGCAAAAGTGGTCCTCAAGTTATTAGGGACCATGGCTGCCACGATCATGCTAGTTCCCCTTGCCCTTCTACACATGAGGGTTCTTCAGTGGCTGCTTTTCGCTAACAGCATCTTCCACTCTCCCATTCTATTCTGATTACGGACACGTGCAGTCAGGATCTAAGCTGATAGCTTCAGGCCAGCAATCTCAACGTAGGCAAGCCTTTTGTTCCATCTTCTCCAGTTGCCACGTTGACCACGAATGCCTCCCAGATCGGGTGGAGAGGGCATTATCTTGGCAGGACAGTCCAAGGCACGTGGCAGGATCACGAGACCCATTTGCATATCAATGTCTTGGAGATGAGCAGTGCTATTAGTGTTGCAAGCACTTCAAAGCTTTCTCCCTCTAGGGACAATTGCAGTCCACTCAGACAACATGACAGTGGTATGATATCTGAACAAACAGGGAGGAACCAAATCATACCCCCTTTGCAGAGAGGCACTTTGAGTTTGGCAGTGGGCGGTGTCTTCCCAACGCTTTCTAGTTGCAACGCATATACCGGGGAAGCCCAACATGATTGCCGACAGGCTGAACAGAGCTATCCTAATGCCTCACGAGTGGTCCCTGAACAATTATGTTGTGGAGAAGATATTCCACAGATGGGGTCAGCCTTGCTGTGATCTATTTGCCAGCCCCTTCAATGCCAAATGCAGCAGCTACTTCACCCTTATCCCCCCAGAGGGGGAGACACCCAGGGACGCTCTGGTTCACGATTGGCCCTCCGGTCTTCTGCCTTTCCACAGTCACCCCTGATATCAAAGGTCATTCAGAAAGCACAGTCTTTGAGAAGCAAAATGATCCTCATTGCCCCTCACTGGCCTCGTCAGATTTGGTTACCCTTCCTTCAACTCTATCTAATGGACAAGCCCTGGATTCTGGACCCAGCTCCAGATCTGCTGACTCATATGTCAGGACAGTTCCATCCCTCCATCCAGACCCTCAGGTTGACAGCTTGGCTACTCCAGTTCTGTCCTTAGTCAGGCTTCATGATTTTTCCCCGGAAGTGGTCCATATTCTTTCATCTTCCCACAAGCCTTCTACCAGGAAGATTTATTCCAGTAAGTGGAAGAGATTTTCTATTTGGGCCCGTGAGAGACTTATTGATCCTTATACAGCGCCTATTTCAGCAATATTAGAATTTCATTCTCAACTGTTCAGTCAGGGGTCAGCTGCAGCAACCATTAAAGCGCAACTGGTAGCGATTTCTACCTTTCACGTTGCTAATGAGCCCAACCTTATGGCTCATAGGCTTTGTAGGGCTTTTCTGAAAGGGACATTGTTACTCTGACCTCCAGTCTTTGATCCAGTAATGCCATGGGACCTCAATTTTGTATTACAGAAGCTCACCTCAACTCCCTTTGAGCCCGCAGCTACGTGTGACATTAAGTTCTTGTAATGGAAGACAGTATTCTTGGTAGCCATAACTTCAGCTTGGCGGGTCTCTGAACTCCAAGCATTATCGATTACACCACCTTATTTGGTGTTTCACAAAGATAGGTCTCCTTAAGAACCAATCCTTCCTTTTTTCCAAAGGTTGCTTCTGTTGTCAATGTCAATCAATCCATTGAGTTGCCTGTGTTTTTTCCTGAATTCTCCAAGGCAGAATTTGTTTCATCAGCTAGATGTTCATAGACAATTGCGTTTCTATTTACATAGGACAAAAGATTTCAGGAAATCAGATCAAATGTTTGTCTTGTTTTCAGACACTAGACTTGGGGTTCCTGTTTCTAAGGTAACCTTGTCTCGCTGGCTCTCCCATTGCATCTCATTTATTTATGCTTCCAGTGGCAAAGAATTACCCTTTAAAGTGAAGGCTCATTCTACACGATCTGTGGCTACCTCAACTGTGTTTCAGGCTCGGATGTCTATGGATGATATTTGTGCTGCAGCAACATGGGCTTCGCTTCGTACCTTTATTAGTCACTACAAATTAGATCTGGTCTCTAGAGGCTGATCTTCCTTTGGTTCCACAGTGCTCAAGAGTATTTTTCACTGAGCCACCCAAGATCAAGGTGCTAGGGATGCTGTCCTACGGGTAAGAATGAAGGGAGACTGGACTACATAACATCAAGAAGTTATGTACTCACCATAACGTTCGATGTATGTAATCCATCTCTCCTTACATTCTTACTAACCCTCCCTCCTACCCCCTCCTGGAGGACTAGGTGTCAGTAGCCCTTTCTGTTGGGGTTTTTCTTCTGTGTGTGTGTGTGTGTGTGTGTGTGTGTGTGTGTGTGTGTGTGTGTGTGTGTGTGTGTGTGTGTGTGTGTGTGTGTGTGTGTGTGTGTGCATGCTTGCAGCAAACAAGATCTGGGGAATAGACCTGTTGCATGATGGGATACCTCTTAGCCGCAAGCCAAGACTTCGAGCTAGAGTATGGCCGAGTCGGAGCCGAGGTTCAGCTCCAAACCCACTGCTAAGAATGTAAGGTGAGATGGACTACATACATCGAACGTTATGAGTTATGAGTACATAACTTCTTGTTCAGAAATCCTTTATCAAATTTACATGCTCTGTTCTTGCTAAATGTGTTTCCTGTGACATTGCTATGTTCACTCTGCATTTCTT
Organism: Protopterus annectens; assembly: GCF_019279795.1. Classification (NCBI taxonomy): domain Eukaryota; kingdom Metazoa; phylum Chordata; order Ceratodontiformes; family Protopteridae; genus Protopterus; species Protopterus annectens. Next base: position 1,844,905,542 of record NC_056735.1, read on the forward strand.
AATTTAATTCTATACTCTTAACTTTTTGTTTGTACCTGTGAGGCCATTAATATTATGAAATAATAGAGTAGCCATTTTAAGTTATTATTCCCACCTGTTATATTAACTTTTTTTTAAATGTCTGTTTCCAGCTTTTGTTGCATGCACTCACTAATGTTTGTCAGGTTGATCTTTTATACAGTTTTGTTGTCATCTCCATTAAAACCTGTCACCTTTTATAAGACTTTGTTTTACTGAAAAATCTTAAACACACACCCATAACCCATTAACTTAAAACCAGCACACAACTATTGTGTACCCTTTCAAATAATGTTTAACCCTCTTGATAAAAACATTTCTCCCAAAAAGACAGCTGCACCCACAGGCATTCACTATCCTAAAATTAAGGTTATCCATGGATATTGCAGCCTGTGCTCCTACTTGCTCTAATTGATGTCTGTTCTTATCTTTATTTCCCCCAGATGTGAAAACGTTTGTATGCTTTCAGAAAACATTAATCTTTAGCTTAAAGTACTCTGGCTTTTATTGCCTGCTGCTGCAGTCAGCTTGTATCCATGGAAACATAAGAAAATATACAGCTGCAGACTTCTCAACTCACTGCATTTGTTTTATGAGGAAAATATTTTATTACATTGAGTGTTCTCTAATTTACTTGCTTATACAAAATAAACATGTTAGATTTATCCAAGGACCTTAGTCCAGGCATTCACGTATGCAAAAGTAAGAGAAAATATATCAACTCTACTTGTATTATAATCTGCACACTTTACACCCTATCCGCCACCTTCACAATCCAAGATTACAGCACATTAACTTAAACATGCTTTAGTCCAACCTTTCTTATGGTTATGCTTACATTTCTTAAAACTAAGAGAAAAATGTACTTGACTACTTTATATACTTTATATTCATTGCATACAACAATAACTAAAAATGCATTACTCTAGAACATGTCAGTTAAATCATGAACACTTTTATACAAATGCTGTTAAGGAAAAAAATATTTTACTTAACCTTTTTCCTTCCCTTCAGTATCCTTCCAAACATTAATGACATGAAGTGGGGTATATACTTTTTGGTGCCCCACATGTTTATCAAGAGTCCTCAGACATCTGGTTTTCTACTTTTTCTTGTAAAGCCGTATTTCACAAATGTGATTGATGCTTTGTAATCTCACATGTATTTACTTATGTCAGTATTGCTGGTCTTCCTGTTCATCTCATTTTCCTAGCCTCAGACTCCGGTTCAAATCCAAGTTACTCCAATTCTAGTCAAGTCCTGTGATTTTTTTTTTCTGTCTCAAACATTTTCCTTTGGAACATTGGAAATGGTTTCACTGGCAAAATCTGTCTATGAACTTTATTATCAGAAGAATGAGCAGCAGAGTCCTCTTGTTCGATGGCTCACTTTTTGTTGGACAGACATTTCTGTATTTCCTCCTTAGCTTGTTCTGCATCAAAAATTACTTTGATCTTCCAGGGGAAAATATTCTAAAGATAGCCTGATACAACCACTTGAATATTTCACCTGTCTTGACATTCCTGGTTTCTATCTGGTGTACAGTGAATAATTATTGTTCATAAACACATTACTGTCTCCAATTTAATACTTCCCTTCTGCCACATTTTTGTCAAGATCAACTTTTTCTGCTGGCATGATTGCATCTTTACTGATACATGTCCTGTCTTTTTCATGGACAAGTTTGAAGCATACATACAATATGCCCTTTCAATTAACAAATCCTGCTGTGATTACTACTCCAATTGATTGCATTTTCATAAAATTAATACTGTCCCTTCCAGTATCTGTGGTATCTCTGGTTTTCTCTGCATGCTCTGTCCTCTAATGCTACCATTTTTTGTAACTGCTCTTGTTGAGCAATCTCTTATTCAGTCAGTCTTTTCATTTCAACCTCTGATTTTTGCAGTTTTATCAATTCATCTGAATAGTTTAAAACTTCCATTTTTTCCCAGGCTTTTGTTATCTGGGTTTTCAGTGTTTTTAGTTTAATCAGCTCTGAGCATGTTTGATTTATTTTTTCGTCCAGATTACTGGAAGCCATGTCATGTACCAAAGCTGGAGCTTAAACTGCTTTTTGCTGAACAGCTGAAGGATTCTCCCTAGTCCAGGTTCTCTCTTCAACCTTTTCTAGTTGATTTTCTTTCAGGCTGCCTAAATTTATTCTTTGCTTGCCTCCAAACACTGTACTTACTAACCAGTAACTAAAGTTACTAAAACTGGCAGAGTTACTGGCCGTTCTCTCACTTTCCTTTTTCACACTGGGAGAGCTGAAATTAAGCTGTTGGTTAGTGTGCAGTTATCTTCGATGTTGTAACTGTAGAAATTGAGCATAAGGTGGCAATAGTGGTAAGAACAATATTTTTGAACCCCTAACTGGGACTTGAGCCTGTTGCTACAAGGTTCAAATATTGGACTTGGTTTATGATGTCCAGAAAATATTTGTACATATTTGAGCTGGTATAGGTTTTGTAGGTAATGCAGGCTAATTAGTTTCCCAAGCGAATAATGTTAGGCTCAATAGGGAGGAATGCCACTGAGTTTACGTATACTTGTCGTCTGCAGGTGACAGAGGCTGTATTTCTTTTTGCTACATTGTGGTAAGGAGTTCTGTTTTACTGTAAAATGGTTAAGAAGTTCAAGGTCGTTGTCTTAAGTCTGGAGGTGAGATGGCTTCTTAGGAATACAGATGTGCTCCATCCAATAACCCAACAGTGATGTGATAACATAGGTAACAGCCAGATGTTCTTAGTGTTTCACTGGTGGCCATCACATTTGGGTTATCTGCTTGCAGGTAGCCCTCAGTCGGCCTGATTTATCAAAGTCTTGGGTCCTGCGTCGGTTGCTGTCTCATCTTCCATGACGTCAGGTAGTCAGGGGTATAAAGCATGCAGCCGACGCCATTACAGCCTTTCTTACTGTGCGGTGCTCAAAGCAGAAGCAGTTCGCAAGTGCCGGTCATCCATGGCTCTCTGGAACACAGCCTTGAGCTACCAAGTACAACTACAAGCTCAATTCCTGCCAGGCAAGCTAAATACACTGGCAGACAACCTAAGCAGAAATCTCATGGACCCACACAAGTGGAAACTGGAACCAAAGATATTTAACATGTTGAGAAACCTCCCTTCCCCTTAGAACTACCAATTGGACAAATTCTGCACAAGGACTCTCCACAGACCAGCTTGGAAAGTGGGTGCCCTTTCCTTCACCTGGAAAAACCTATCCGTTTATGCATTTTCCCCACTGCCTCTCCAAAGTGCTACTAAAGATCAAACATGGACCATACTGATTGTACCAGACTGGCCACGCCAACACTGGTACCTCCTCTTGCGCAGTGTCACTGCTGGAACCATGGCACCTGCCCCAGACCCCTGCCCTGCTGTCCCAGCAGGAGGGCCAGATTCTGCACTCACAGCTTCAAACTCTGAACTTTGCAGCCTGGCTAGTTACCTGATCTCTCCGTTACCATCCCTCAGTAAGCAAGTGATGGTTGTCATTCTGGAGGCAAGGAGGCCTAGTACTAGAAAATCCTATGCTGAAAAATGGAAAAGATTCTGTTCCTGGAGCCAAACTCGGGAGATAGGCACAACAGTGCCCACTTTACCTCATATTCTTCAATACTTGAGATGCTTCACAAGGGCCTTTCCTTTTCTTCCATTAAAATTCATGCCTCTGCCATTTCAGCACATTTATAATATAGAGCCACCCATTTTCTCATCCACTGCTGAAGCAATTCCTCAGAGGGGCCAAAAACCTAAGACCACCCAGGAGAGCCCCTACTCCAGCCTGGGACCTTAACTTTGTATTGGAAAAACTCACTATACCTCCCTTTGAGCCAGCTGCAAATGCAAAGTTGAAATTCCTTTCTTGGAAAACAGCCTTCCTTCTAGCCATCACTTCAGCAAGAAGAGTGTCTGAATTACAGGCCCTCATGGCAGTGGAGCCTTTCATCATCTTTCATGCGGACAGGGTGTCCCTCAGGACCAATCCTTCCTTTATGCCCAAGGTGGTATCCAGTGTGGCCCTTTAATCAGTCCATTCATTTCCCAACCTTCTTTTCTAATCTACAGAACAGCGAGGAATGACTACTGCACTCCTTGGATGTGCAGACAACTTGCATTTTACTTGAACAGGACTAAACCTCTCAGGAAATCTGAGCAGCTGCTGGTTACCTTTGCTGCAGGGGCAGAGGGGAAGGCCATTTCTAAGTGGATAGGCCATTTCATTCATTTCTGCTGTAAGCACCATGGAAAACCTACCACTCTGGGGATAAGACCTCATTCCACCAGGGCTGCATCTTACCTCTCCAGCCTTTTTCAGAGGTGTCCCTACCCAGGGTCATCCTAGAAGCTGCTACCTGGAGTTCTGTACATACCTTCACCATTACCACTTGCCAATTTTTTCTTCTAAGTCCAGAGCTGGCTTTGCCACTGCAATCTTGCAGGGCCCTTATAGCTGGTCCTAATGCTATATAATTGCCTCCTCCCATCCTTAGCTTTGGGAATCTACCCAAATTCGATGACTGCAACAGTGAAACACGAAGAACGTAGCAAGTTGTGTACACTTACCATAAATGTAGATATTAGTGTAGTCACTGTTGCAGTCCTAGTTACCCTCCCTCCAGCCCTGACTTTTATTGACTATACCTAAATTCTTGTTTACTAGGCTTAAAGATTTCTGGTGTACTTGCTTTTTGTTGGAGGTGTAACCTTGTATATAATTGCTTCCCATTATGGGGGCACCTGACATCTGGGGCAAGAAAAACTGATGTAATGGTGTCGGCTGCATGCTTTATACCCCTGACTATCTGACGTCATGGAAGATGAGACAGCAACCGACGCAGGACCCAAGATTATGATAATCAGGCCGACTGAGGGCTACCTGCAAGCAGATAACCCAAATGTGATGACTGCAACAGTGAATTCACTCAAACATCTACATTTATGGCAAGTGTACACAACTGTACTTTCTCCACAGACCTCCAAGATGTGCACTACCACATAAAAATGGACAGGCAATCCAGAAGGTACTTAACTTCCATCTGGGAGCCAGTCATTACCAGTTCAGAGCTGTTAGTGCATTTTAAAATATACATAAATAACATTAATTACCTTTAGTCTTGAGTCAAGAATAACTCTCTCTAGGATGTGCAAAACATTTTCTCTATTTAAATCCACATATGTCAGTGCTGAGAGACTGCCTTCACAATTAAAAATCAGTTTCTCCAAGCAGCAAAAATACACACACTATTTAATTTTCTTATCTGTATTTGCAGGCTATCTCTGGAAGTTTGAGAGATTGCTCTACAATTCAAGATTACACTGAAGGCTTCTACAGTCTGTCTGAGCACAAAATCAGTTTAGATTAGCTGAGCAGGACTACTGCAGTTATGGATGGATATGTCCAGGTGGAGTAACTGAACTAGACCAGCTTGCTTCTCTTCGCAGACACTCACGCAGACAGGCAGGCAGACACGCAGGCAGACACGCAGACAGGCAGGCAGACACGCAGACAGGCAGGCAGACACGCAGACAGGCAGACACGCAGACAGGCAGACACGCAGACAGGCAGGCAGACACGCAGACAGGCAGGCAGACACACAGGCAGGCAGGCAGACACACAGGCAGGCAGGCAGACACACAGGCAGGCAGACAGACACACAGGCAGGCAGACAGACACGCAGGCAGGCAGACAGACACGCAGGCAGGCAGACAAAAAACTGAACTGCAAAGGGTGCTGCACACGCTGATAGTATGGATGACTTAAGTTTGATAAAAGGAGCCTAAAGGGTAGCAGAGGAAATGCAAATAAATCTTTGGGAAGTTAGAGACCTAGTACAATGAAGTATTTTGTAACCAAATGGAAAATATTCTTCTGATGCCCAAGGTGGAATAAGGATCCCAACTTGGCATGTTATGTCACTGACTCTACAGTTGTCTGATATGTATATTTTTTTCCAGAAGTTGCAGCCTATCTTCCCATTGACCCCTTTTTGGTCTCATTGCCACCAGTAAACATTTCTCAAATGGATTCTCTAAGGCCCCCCATGAAAGAGAAGAGATTACAACATGGAACTTGAATTTTTTGAAATAAAAAAATGCAGCCACCAGCAGTCAAAGGTCACCCAGGAGAACAAACCGGAAATGTAGAAACCAAAAAACTCCAAGCGACCACCACAGCTAAAAGCGTATGTAGTTTATTAAAACTGGATAAGCGCTTTCACACCAAGTGCTTCTTCAGATCTACTTGAATTTTTTGTTGAAAAAATTAACCAAAACACTTCCTGACAAGGAAAAAAAAAAACAACACTGTTGTTGGCACTTAAATTAGATGACTGTACTCACTTTCCTACCTTCATGTGTAATAAACCTTTAGACTTTACAAAGACACTTAGCATACAAATGAATCCGTCTTTCATGCCTAAGGTTACAGAGCTAGCTTTGAACCAGTCTATCAACTTAGCAGTTGATCTCCCCGCCCCCGATCCACAGCAAAAAGAAGAAAGTATATTTCTTTCCATGGATTTTCTCAGACAGGTGATATTACCTGCATAGAACCAAGGGTATGAAGATTTCCATGGATTTTCTCAGACAGGTGATATTACCTGCATAGAACCAAGGGTATGAAGGAAAACTGGCCAGTTTTTGTTGCCAGTAAAGAAACAGACTAACTTTAAACCAAGAATACCAAAATGGTTAGCTCACATTTTTGCTGTTTGGTGCAGAGTAATAAAAAGCATGGCTACTGCCCAGGCAGCCAAAGATCGATTAGCGATGGAGGTGCTCTAGAGTTGTGGAGGGAGGCTGGAAGAAATGTGGCTTCTGCCAATGTGCTTATGAGGGGGAGTATTTGGTGGCTTCCAGCATATGGGAGTTGCTTTAGGACTAATGTGGGAATACTCCATACCCAATGCAGCCTATAGGCTAGGAGAAGTGGACATACGCACTAAAGCCAGTGAGGATAGCCATTATGGAGAGCATGTGTGGGAGTGTTGCTGTCCCTATAGAAAGACATAGCTGGTCCCCCTTGGCAACACAGGTGCTGCTGGTACCACTACAGAAGAGTTAATCCCACGGTGCTCTTTCCTCCTGATTGTACAATGGCCATGCTCTGGTTAACTCACCTGATTGAGGGACAGATGAGATTTGGTTCTGCCATCCTGGAGGGAGCAAATGGACATCAGACTCCCACCCAAGTAAGGAAGAATGTGCAGCCAAACAACTTGGTCAGTGGTCATGAGGAATAAAAATCAGTCTGTCTCACTCTTTCTGCTACTCTACTCATGGAAAGACTCTGGGAGGTCACATCTCCACATAAAGATTGCCAAAGAGACCAGATGGCTTCTGTATTTCTGGGGTAGGAGCTAGTCATTTTAGTTCCAGACCTTTTCATTCCATCACCTTGGCCCCCAAGATATTTACCAAGTGCATGACCATAGCTCACAGCAGACTGTAGGCTGCAAGGAGTTGAGGTGTTTGTTGACCCCACCTAGCTAAATCAGCTTTAGACTGGCATATTGTATCTGGGGAATATCGGATCTAGTCTGTTCCTTGAAGTACAATGATCACAGCAGAGTTCTTGACAGAGCCTTTGCATATGACATTTTTTTCAGAGTTCACTGTTAAACATTAGCCTAGTAGGCCGATCTTCCTTTAGAGTCCGCTTCTGCAGTCTACAGTGTCCTAGTTCATTCTCAAATAGCTGCAGCAGTTCTATACCTCATGGTACTAAGACCCAAGTGCATCTGTATGTTCCCTCATGCCAGGTTTCATATGGTGGGTGAACCTACACTTGGCTCATGTTTGGACGCAACATATAGACCCATTATCTTTTCAGATAAGTATTTCCAAGGCATTTTTCTCAGTGGTGATTCCATACTATAAATTTAGTTCTAGTCTGCCTCTTTCAACTTCCCACCTCTATGATGACCGTCTCCAAGAAGTCATGTGCCCTAAGATTAGGGGGTCACTGGTGAGGGAATGGCGTAAGATGTTTGGCTATAGTCTGGTCCGCATATTAGTGTTCTTGATACAAAGGATGCGCTTGCTCACTGTGCAGGCATTCCAGGACTGTCGATCCCAAGGTGCAATAGCCATTCACATAGGATGACAGTGGTATAGTACATAAACAAGCAAGGAGGATTTCCCCTCTACTGCTTTGAAGAGGGAGTGAGTCAGTCACATCAACATTCACTTTCTTATAGCTAGTCTACTAGTGGGAAAGACTTGGCCATTGCTTACTGATGCCACTGGAGTGGTCATTCATTCTGTTGGTAGCACAAAAGCTTTTCTGACCTCTTTGCATCCATGACTGAATGCTAAATATGGCAACTTTATCCCCCTTTTCTAGCAGGAATATCCAGGATTTCCATTCTGAAGATATTGTTCCCAGGATGTTTTCATTTTGTTCATTCATTTCTCTTTATTCCAAAGTTCCTACAGCAAAGCGAGACGTAACAGTTTCAGGGTCTTTGTAGTATCAGACTGGTCTTATCTTGCAAAAACATATCTGAGAATCTTCTGATCCCATGTGGCTCACATACCTGGCAAGTCTCACCCGTCCATTCACTCTCTCTCCAGCTAGCAGCATGGTTAGTCTATTTTCTGTAATGATCCGGTATTCTTCATACCCTCCCATAGATGTCCAGATCTTTACTTCTGCCCAGAGAACCAGTGCCAAACAAAAACTTAAAATAAATCTGCACACTTGTCTATCAGGGCTACTTCTAAACATTTAGATGTTTAAGTTGTCAATCTCGCCTTCATTCTTGCTGGATGGGTTCGGAGCCGATCCTCGGCTCCGACTCGGCCACTCTAAAAGCTCGAGAGCTAGTTCCACCGGCTCGAGGCTCCCCTATATCCCACAATGCTAGGCGGTAACTCCTCAGATCTCGTTTGCCGCTACAGCGATCGAGGTGTGTTCCTACCGGCTCAGGTTAGTTTTTGAAAAGAAACTAGTTTTCTTAGCTTTTTCCCCTTTTTTTCAGTTAGTTTTTTTTTCTAAAATAGTTATATTGTGAAGTAGTCCATCCCATTCCATGTTAATTACCCATCCCTTTCTAAACTCTCTAGAAACTTTCCCTCGGGCCTTAGGCCCAGTCCCTCCCTTCTAGTAGTGAGTGACTGTGTTTTTCTAGGATTTTATTTCTCTAACTTAATTTAATTTAGTTTAATTTAATTTATTGCCAAGTGTAATCGGTGTGTGTGTGTGTGTGTGTTTGTGTGATTGCACTTTTCCCCTTAGACATGTCTAAGGAATCAAAGGTCTCAGGCTTTAAGAAGTGTGACTCGTGCTGTCAGAAGATGTCTCTGACAGACGGTCACACTTCTTGTGTGTACTACCTGGGACCTTTGCACCTGCAGGACTCATGTGCTGTTTGCCATGGCTTCAGCCCTAGAGTCCTGCAGCAGCGAAAAAATAAACTTTTTTTAAGGGGCTTATTAAAGCCTGAGGGTCCCTCGACTCAGTCTTCGGGGAAACCCTCTAAGCCTTCCAGACCTTCGGCTCCAGCCTCTGAGCAGTCTTCTGGGGGTCCTAAGGCTGTTCGAACATCGGCTCCGGCTGGAGCCGATGAACCTCGAACACATCCCCTATGGTGTCCTCGGCTCCGGCCGGAGCCGAGGAAGACATAACCGAGTCGGCTCCGATCAAGTTGTCGGAACAGACATCTAGAAAAAGGTCCCGATCTCCATCTATCGGCTCCGTTCATTCGGCTCCAGCATCACCTTTGCTGTCTGAACGGAGCCGTAGATCCCACTCTTCTAGGTCTTCCAGGTTATCGTACCATGACCTTCAGAGAGTAGTGAGTCGACTTAAGTCCGAGGCACTAGCCCAGATGCTTCAAAGTCCGACTCGACAGTCGAGAACTATTCCCATCACTCAAAATGTTCCTCCTCTGACTCTTCTAAGTTCGGAGCCGGGGCGGCTCGGACCCGAGACTGTGGTGGAGTCTGAACCGATACCTTTGTCTTCGGTTCATTCGTCTGCTCCGATGTCTTCCTTGGAAGAATCTCGGCGCCGGACTTCCCTCGTTGGCTCCGAGGGGGCGAGTGACATCGGACCTTTGTCCGACCCCGTTCTCCCTCTCGGTGCTTCGGCGCTGGTGAGTTCGGCTCCGACATCGGCCTCAGAGCCATCACTGTCGATGCTGGGGGAGGTTTTCAGTTTTTCGGAACTGAGACCTCCGGCTCTGCCTGACAGGGGTGCCTTCAAGGTCATGAAGAGCGTGTTAGAACCAGGTTCAACTCCACAGTTGGCTCCTTCTGCCCCTCCCTCCATGGTGCCTCCGGTGATTTCTACTCGCTCTCTCATCCCCGACCGTAAAGCCAGCTCCTCAAGTTTCCCCAGTGGGGATCTCCTCATCTTCCGAGGCCTCTCCTGACCCGGTAGGAGAGTCCCCTAGGAAGAGGCAGTGCAAGAGGAAGCACATTGACTCCCCTGAGTCTGTCACCTCTGACACTGATTTAGAGGATTCTGAAGGTTCCCCTTGTTCCCCCTCTGAAGATGTCTCCTTTGCAGACATCCTTGAAATCTTAAAACAGAAGGGGAATTGGCCATCCCTCAACCCTTCAGAGGATGAATCATTGTATCTTGAGGCGTTTGGCTCTCGCCCTTCCACCTCCTGGGTGTCCCCTCCCTTTGACCTCCTTATGCAAGTGGTGGCAAAGAAGGCTTGGGCGACTCCTGATTCAGTGGAACCCACCCCCAGGAGACCATCAAAATTCATTACGGCCCCCAAGGACAAACAGTTTTTAACCAAAGGCATCTCTGTTGATGCTGTGGTGGTGGCTGCGGCCACCAAGAAGGAGTTAGCTGATCCTTCAGTGCCTGTTCATCCTCCTAACAAGGAGTCTAGGTCGATGGACAGGTACGGGAAGCAGATGTTCTCATCAGCGACCTTTTACTATGAGATCGCTGAATTACCTGTGTCATTTTACTCGTCTTCAGAGGGATTTGCTGAAGAAAGTGAGTGAAATGTTGAAGGACCCAACAGCTGCGGGTTTTCAGGATAGGATGAACTCTCAGCTGGCAACCCTTAATTCTATAACTAACTCCTCCATGCGCCTCCTTTCATATGTGACGGATGGAGCAAGTAGAGCGGCAGGTACAGGTGTAGCCTTGCGTAGGCATGCCTGGATGCGGCTTTATAACTTTGCGGACCGTTTCAAGGCATCCTTCACTAATTCCCCCTTTGACGGATCATACCTCTTTGGCCCTCAAGTGAAGGAAACCCTGACTAGGTGCGAGACTGATGGCAAAACTCTCTCTGCCGTCGGAGTCCGTTTTTCTACTCCTCCTAAACCTTACCCCAAAGGCCAGAAGGGGGGAAAGATGTGGTTCCGCAAACAATCTCCAGGAGATTTGCCTGACGCACAAAGCCGATTCCCCTCTAGAGGCAGAGGGGGGAGCAATAATGGTAGACGCCGTCCTAGAGGCAGAGGGGGCCCGCAGAATCAGGGCAGTCGAGAATCCTTTTCAGACAAGCCCTTTCAGCATCCCTGAGGTGTTGCCTGACTGTCCACCTTCAGAGGCAGTCGGGGGAAGATTGTCGCTGTACCCAGAAGCCTGGCTATCCCTAACTCAAGACAAGTGGGTGCAGTCTATCATTTCCGAAGGCTACAGAATCCCTTTCCTTTTCATTCCGAAGCAATCCAAAAAATCCCTTCCAGACGTTCCACCCAGTCAAAGGGAGCAAGCAGCATTAGAAATTTCAAAGCTGCTCGCAAAAAGAGCCATTCAACCAGTTCCAGCAGACCAAACAGGATCCAGAATCTACTCCAAATTCTTTTTGGTTCCAAAGAAAACAGAGGACTGGAGACCCATCTTGGATCTCAGCAACTTGAACAAGTATGTCAAGAAAACAAAGTTCCGGATGGTCACGCTGCAGTCCATTCTACCCCTTTTGGGGCGAGACAACTGGATGTGCTCGATAGATCTCCAGGATGCGTACTATCACATCAGAATGAGTCGACACTCCAGGAGGTTTCTCCGCTTCAGGCTGGGAACCAGTCATTTTCAGTTCCGAGCCCTGCCCTTTGGTCTCACTACAGCCCCCCGAGTGTTTACCAAATGCATGGCAGTGGTAGCCTCTCATCTGAGACTACAAGGATTCCAGGTGTTTCCGTATTTAGACGACTGGCTCCTTACAGCTCCCACCAAGCATCTCTTACTTCTCGCCAGAGACTACACCTTTCACACGTCAGACACTAGGCATTTCAATAAATTACGAAAAGTCTGTCTTGTCGCCTTGTCGTGTTATTTCTTTCATAGGCGCAAATCTAGACACAGTCAATATGTCAGCCAGACTCACAGAGCAGAGAATAGCAGACATACACAGACAGGTCTCTCTTGTCTTGCAGAGCAACAAAGTCAAAGCCAGACTGATCCTGAAAGTCATGGGGATTATGGCGGCGGCCATCCCCTTTCTACCATTAGCTCGCTTCCATATGAGTATTTTACAATGGATGCTTTTCACACAATGGTCTTACCAAAGACTTCCAATGTCCCATCCTATTCGGATAACTCAATCGTGCAAGAATCATCTCTCTTGGTAGATCACATCTCCCCAGCTCCTCCTAGGGAGACCTTTCGTCCCTCCCCCTCCGGTTGCTACAGTGACAACGGACGCCTCCCTGATCGGGTGGGGGGGGCATTACCAGGGCAGGACAGTTCAGGGCATGTGGCAACCGTTAGAGTGCCACTTGCACATAAACGTTCTAGAGATGAGAGCAGTGCTTCTAGCGTTGCAAGCCTTACAAGACTCTCTTCCCAAGGGAACTATAGCAATTCAGACAGACAACATGTCTGTAGTGTGGTACATCAACAAACAAGGCAGAACCAGATCCTACCCCCTATGTCGAGAAACACTCAGACTGTGGCAATGGGCGATTTCTTCTCAGCGATTTCTGTTAGCGACGCACATCCCCGGGAGGTCCAATGTGATTGCAGACAAATTGAGCAGAGCTATTCTCATGCCTCACGAGTGGTTTCTGAAGAATTCAGTGTTGGAGGAAGTTTTTTGAAAGTGGGGCCGGCCTGGCTGCGACCTTTTCGCTACTCCCCAAAACAGCAAGTGCAACGATTTTTTCACCTTCTTTCCCCAACCAGGCCACCCCAGCAGAGACTCTCTAGTGCACGTTTGGCCCCGGGGACTTCTGTATGCTTTTCCTCCCTTCCGACTGATATCTCAGCTGATGCAGAAAGCCATCGCTCAGGAAGCTTCCATGATCCTCATTGCCCCTTACTGGCCTCGACAGGTTTGGTTCCCATTTCTCCACCGCTATCTGTTGGAGCAACCTTGGCATCTGGACCCAGTTCCAGACCTCTTGACCCACCAGTCGGGTCAGTTGCACCACTCCCTTCCTTTTCTGGACCTCACAGCGTGGTTCCTCCAATTCCAACCTTAGCCAGGCTTCCTCTGATATCTCACTCAGAGATATCTTGATAGCCTCTCATAAATCTTCCACTCGGAAGATTTATCATAACAAGTGGAAACGTTTTTCCTATTGGGCGCAGTCAAAGAATATAGATCCTTTCACTGCTTCCATTCAATCAGTCCTAGACTTTCTAGCCGAACTTTTCCACTCAGGTTCGTCTCCGTCTACTATTAGAGTTCAATTGGCAGCAATTTCGAACTTTCATGTTGGAGTCTGAGTCCTCCATTATGTCTCACAAACTCTGCAAAGCCTTTTTAAAGGGAGTTTCTCCTCAAACCGCCCATCAGAGATCCTCCTCCCCAATGGGATCTCAACTTGGTTCTGACGTCCTTAATTCTTTCCCCCTTTGAACCTGCGGCTTCATGTTCAATGCAGTTACTTTCTTGGAAAACACTCTTTAGTAGCTATCACTTCAGCTAGAAGAGTCTCTGAACTCCATGCTCTGTGTAGTCGACCCCCTTATCTTGTATTCCACAAGGATAGGGTGTCCTTGCGTACTAATCCGACTTTTTTGCCCAAGGTAGCTTCACTGGCAAATTTGAATCAAACCATTGAGCTTCCTGTTTTCTTCCCTAATTATTCTAATAGGTCAGAACAAAAGTTACACTGTTTAGATATTCATCGCCAACTTAGGTACTATCTAGACAGGACCAAACAATTCAGGAAATCTGACCAGCTGTTTGTTTCTTATGCAGAAGGTAGAATGGGCCTTCCAGTTTCTAAAGTATCTCTCTCTAGATGGCTTACTTCGTTGATTACCCTAGTGTATGAGATAAGACATCAACAGTTGCCATCCAAACCCAGCGCTCATTCAACTAGAGCTTTAGCCACTTCTATAGCTTTCCAATATAGGCTGCCTATTGATTCAATTTGTTCTGCAGCTACTTGGGCTTCTCCCCATACCTTCATTTCTCATTATAAGTTGGACTTGGCCTCTAGAAACCGGGCCAACTTTGGTTCCACTGTACTCAAGAGTCTGTTCCGATAGGCCACCCGGGACAAGGTGCTAGGGACGGGTCCCATCCAGCAAGAATGAAGGCGAGATTGACAACTTAACATTTAGAAGTTATGTACCTACCATAACGTTCCATGTTAGTTGTCTTCTCGCCTTCTTTCTTGCGTCCCTCCCTCCTTTCCCCTAGCCAGGACAGACCTAGAGGAGTTTTTCTTTGTTCCTTATGGAATTTTCTTGCTGGCCTTAGCTTACAAACGAGATCTGAGGAGTTACTGCCTAGCATTGTAGGATATAGGGGAGCCTCGAGCTGGTGGAACTAGCTCTTGAGCTTTTAGAGTGGCCGAGTCGGCTCCGAACCCATCCAGCAAGAAAGAAGGCGAGAAGAAGACAACTAACATGGAACGTTATGGTAGGTACATAACTTCTAATTATCTTAACTTTTATCCCTGCCTTTTTATGCAACTTTTTTTTTAATTTTATATGAGCCTCTGATCTACTCTTCAGGTACATCTTGCCATTTCCAACTTCTGCCAAGGTTGCACCAGTTAATAAAAGAAGGAATTTTTATGGTGGCTGGATCTAAACCTCTCCAAATGGCTCTTTACTTTTTAACTAACTCAGCAGGTACCAGTAGACTGAGCTATTCTTGTGGAGCCCACTTCAGCAATCTACCTGAAGGAGCTTAGCAGTGTACACACACAGCCAAGACCTCATTTCAGGACAGGATCCTCCTGGGTCACCTTCAGGGCAGTTCAAACGCCACAGTACATCATTGAGGGGGGGGGGGGGCTGATCTTACCAGCTGTGTGGCAAGGCATTTCTAATCTACCATTAATCTATCTAGTTCATCCCATACTTTTCTGAAGTACATATCCCAGGATTACAGAACCAAAACTTCATTCAACAGAAGGAAGCTAGACTCTGAAACAGAAACTTTATCCATAGACATTTCTGTACATTGCACAAATCTGGGACATGCCAGAAGTAGACCGGTTTTGTAAACACCGCTCAGTATCCAAGTTCAGTCCTTTAGTTCACTCATGCCTCACCACTCAGTTTGAAGAGGTGCGTTTTCTTTCCTTTACACCGACACCTTACTTGTTTATACTTTCCATCCATTCATTCCAATTCAGGAAATTCTAATCAAAGCAAAGGAGGAAAAAGTATGTACTAACTTCGCACTCACCATCTTTGGCTTGGGTA